>NW_004949099.1:40738291-40773799 GCF_000317375.1 Microtus ochrogaster | reverse complement strand
TCTATCTATCTATCTATCTATCTATCTATCTATCTATCTATCTATCTATCTATCATCTATCTATCTATCTATCTCTATCTATCATCTATCTATCTATCTATCTATCTATCTGTCTGTCTGTCTGTCTGTCTGTCTGTCTATCGTGGAGACAGAGTTTCCTGTAGTCAGGCTGGCATAGAACTCACTTTGTAGCCAAGGCTGACCTTGAACTCTTGGTTTTCCCACCTCCACCTCTGAGTTCTATGCATAAAACACTTAGTTTTATGCAGTCCTGGAGATGGAACCCAGGGCTTCATCATGCCAGGCAAGTCCTCTCCCAGATGAGCTACTTCCCAGCCCCCGCAATGTCGGTCTCAACCAGGAGTTTGTCAGCGGTCTCCTGTGATTGGATGGCCATGACTGGCATCTTCTCTGCAAGCAGGAGCTCACGGGCACTCACCCTGTGGGAAATGATTGTTCTCGCCGCTGCTTTCCCCACCCCAGAGATCTTTGTGTACCTTAGGAAAGAACAGCAATTCTTTCACTGGCCATTCACACCTCCCTCTTCCACACCCACTCTCTGCAACACACACACAGGGACCTGAGCTCCTCAAGGCACCACTTCTGCGATGAACACTAAGAGAAAATTTACATTTAATAAGATTTTAGACAAAAGCATCTTTACTTCAAAGCATTTCTAACTGCTTTAGAATTAACAGATGAGATCCAGCTTCCTAGGGACCAGAGCCCCAGCCAGGCCCTCCTCTTGGGAGGGAGAGAACTTTGTATGCCTGGCTGTTGTTGCACTGAGACACAGCTGGAAGGTTAGGGGGTCAGCTTGGCTCTTTTCCGAGCTCCATGTTGGTGTCCTTGGGCTGGTGTGTGACTTTGGCTCAGCATTTGTGTTTGAGCCAGATGCCAACTTAACTAGGCTGGTTTCCTCATCTGTAACTTCAAGGCACCCTCAAGGGGTTGTTGGGTATATTAGACCAAGGTATATTAGACTCAGTAATAGCAATTAGCACCATCAATGAAGGGTGGTCTTAGGCCCTCAGACTCAAACTCACTTATCAGGTCCTACACCCTAACTCTTTCTCCTTCCCAAAGCATTCCATGAATAGTCCAAGTGGCCCAGAGCCCTGTAAGATTGATTGCCACCCACATAGGGTGATTTTTTATGGGGTGAACCCTTAGCGAGTGCTTTTCAGACAGATGGCATGGGGGGTAAGGTGAGCACTCTCCTGGACCCACCAACTGATCAAGCTGGGGTTCTGAGAGATCAGGGCAGGAGTCTGCCTGGTGTCCGAAGAAAAGCTATGGTGCCAGGACTCAAACCTGAGTCTGTTTCGTTTATGAGCCCTTGTTTCTCTCCACTGCAATTAAGGTTCATATGGACCTGTAGGGGACAGAAAGGTTGAGCAAAGGCCCAGAAATGGAGAAGTGAATGGCCTGGAGAGGAGACAGCAGGCACAAGCCAGAAGTCACAGGTCCTGTGTGTAAGGGCCTTCGCCTTGTTGCCTTCTAGATGTATGAACTTCCAGAAGTTTCACAGTCTCTCTGACCTCTGGCTGAGCTAACACAATGGGTCTTGTCTTTTTTAGAGGTGTGAATGAGCAGTTGGTTTCCCACAAGGCTCTGCTTGCAAGTGTGTGATGCTTACCGTATTCCATTGGGGGAGCTTGGGGGTCCTGTTTCTTGCCTTCATGTCTCGCTCTCTTTCCTCAGGGTGGGAGAACGTCTATGGCTTTGACATGACCTGTATCCGGGATGTCGCCATGAAGGAGCCCCTGGTGGACATCGTGGACCCAAAGCAAGTGGTGACCAATGCCTGTTTAATAAAGGTCTGGAGATTTGTCTGGGTTGGGCCTGGGTATGCTAAGGACCCAGCTGTGCTACTCTGGAAAGCCGAGCAATGTCAGTTCCTGCATGGCTCCCCAGTGAGGGCAGCTAGACCATTTTGGTCAGAACCTGGTGACAAGTCAAAAAAAAAAAGTTCTTACTAAGCAGAACTGCTGTGATGACTCCAGAGTGGCACAGTTGGGAGTAGGACCCAAGGTGGTGGCCCTGGTGTATGGTGAGAGGAAGAGCGGGCATCAGGGACCAAATGGCTGGAGGCAGGAGGAATATGGAGACTTGAGAGAACAGGGTAATTCAAGGCTGAATGTCCATCTTGGGGAAGACTTCCAAGACCTCATGATAGCGCCACTCTACGTACGCAGTAGGTTTGTATGGACGGAATCTTCGGCCCCATCCTGGAGCTTCCTCCTTTGTCTGTGCTCTGAAATCATTCCTTGGAAGGGTTTCTTCAGTGCCGATGGCTAGCTGGTCAGCATCTTGAATCCATTCTTATTGTTAAATACCCGAACACGTCTACTCACAAAGAGTAACAATAAACGTTGAACCCACCCCCACCACTTTCCCACCTCAGCTCCTCCCAGGAGCCACCACTGTCAGAGACCAGTTGGATCTTTTCGGTCCCCCTTCTATGTTTTAGCACCCCTATGGGCTGACACGAGATATTGAAACAGATACAAGTGACATGTGACAACCTTTAATCTTTGAGGTAGAGAGACATTCACTTCATAGGATGCAAGTTCATTTTCTGGACTAAACCCGTAGTGCCTATTTAAGCCTCATTATCCCACCTGTCTCTCTCTTTTGACTGGGGCATCCTTGTCTGCTCTGGGTCCCCATGCCTCCCTTGTTTTCTGAAAGTCTGAGGCTCGTGGATTGGAACCTTTCTAGCAGAAGTGAGGACCAATTCATGGCCTCTAAAGTTGAGGGACACTGCTCACTCACACCAGGAACTCCCCCTTTTCTGGACAGAGGATCCACTGTGACCTATGGTCCTGATCATCCCAGCTACATTAGAAAGAGCTACCTGAAAAAGGTGTCACCTGATGACCCCCACTTTTTAGCATCCTGCCTAAGAGGTTTGGCTTCAGGTCTGATTCTTGGCTTCTCATCCTCAGGCACCCAGTACTCCTAGCTCATGGGCTCCCTGGTACTGGCAGGTGCCATTGTGAGGAAATATGCCCACCTCTTCCTGTAAACCCATATCCCTGAGGCTTTTACTCTTGGAACTCTCAACAAGAGCAAGGAAAATGGAAGACGCTCACTTTCAGGGCATGACACACACCCCCAAAATTCAGAATAAGAGCTTTAGTCTCTATGTTCCAGGAGCCTAAAGAGGATAGAGAAGATAGAGAGTTCGGGACCCTCTTGAGCAACTGTCTCAAAAACCAAAGCAAGAAGGGGAGAATTCAGTTTAGAAGTTCAATGGTAGAATCCTTGCCTAGCATGTGCCAGGCACAGAGTTCAATCCTCAGTAACCAAAAAAATCAACCAACAAACAAATAAGTTGATTAATTTCAGAAGAGGTAGTAGTGCTATTGAATTTTCCAAAACAACACATAGCAGTCACGGCTACCACCAGGCATCTGAATAAAACAGCTTAGCTTGGAGATTAAAAACAAAAATCTGTCCGTGTCCTTGGCACTAGGTGGCCTTCTGTCCCTGACAGATTTCATTGCTATGTGGCCACTGTGGTACTATGTGTCACCTGCCGGTGGTCTCACAGATCTGCTAGATTATCCGCCACCCTCAGCCCCCATGCACCTCTTTTCCTTTTCCTCCTTTCCCCTCTTCCCAGATGCGTACCTCAGCAGCAAGATCCTTGGCCGTGGCTGCACCTGGGTGCATCTGTGTGGCAAGCAGCCAGACTAGACAAGGAAGAAGCCTGGGGAAGGGTGGGTGTTGGATCTCCTGCTGCAAACGCAGAAGTGCTCGGAAGATGTCTGGGGACCAGGGACTCCACTCTGTGATGCTGTCCCTTTGCCCACTTTCACGGCTGCACTGTGACCCTCTTCCTATCTGCATTTTCCGAACTAGGAGGGGACTGCTTGCCCCTGCAGTGCTGGCTCCCCAGACCTCTCTCTCTCTCTCTCTCTCTCTCTCTCTCTGCAGCATCTCACTGAGCCTTCTGGGAAAACACTTGCCCTTCTTCACACACTTAATTGCTGTTTTCATAGCTATTAACACTGCCGAGTGTGACACTTTATTATAATTAAGACTCTGTTTTGACCAGACTTCTGCCTGGAGACATCTATTTGTGACATTATTGAGAGGAGGGGTAGAGGAGGCCAGGAGCTCTTCTGAATCTCATTCCTGGAGGATCCCTGTGTTATCTGGGGTTGCCTGAGGCCAAGGCAGTGAATTTCCTTGAGGTCTCAAGGGTGCAAAACAGAGACAAACAGCCCTTCCAGCCATAGTGCTTGGGCTCAGGGGCATCAGTGTGGATGACTGGTTGAGTTGGGACTGGGGCATGCACCTGAGCCCTGGGCCTTTGTGTTCCCCAAGCCTAGCCAGGTCTGCTCCTCTTCCCACTAATGGGACCCATCTGCCTCTGCTCTTGTCACTTCGGTGCACAGCTTCATCGCCCTTTGCCTGGAAGTCTTTTGTTTCCTCAGAGGCCCCTATTAAGATGCAAATGTCTCCAAGATCCTTGGAACACTGTCAGCTAACACAAGACATGACAGATGACATTTGGTTGATGGATGATCTGAGAGACTGACTGTAAGGAGATGGGATTCCTGCTAGATGGTTTGTTTGTGGTGTGTGGGTGTGTGCGTTTGTGTGTATGTGTGCATGGTGTGTGTATGTGTGGCATGTGTGTGGTGTGTGTATACGTGTGTGTATGTGTGTGCTGTGTGTGCATTTGGTGTGTGTATGTGTGGCATGTGGTGTGTGTATATGTGTGTGTTGTGTGTTGTATATGTGTGTATGTATTTGTGGCATGTGTGTGGTGTGTGTATATCTGTGTGTGGTGTGTGTTGTATATGTGCGTGTGTGTATGTGTGGTGTGTGTATATATGATGTGTGGTGTGTGTGTATGTCTTGTTGTGTTATATATGTGTGTGTGGTGTGTGTATGTGTGTGGTGTGTTTATGTTTATGTGTGTGTATGTGGTGTGGGTGTATTTATGGTATATTCATGTATGTAGCCATGAATACACGTTTGTTGCTCATCACTGGTAAAGACTAATGACTCCAGGTCAGGTCAAGGAAAAAAAACCCTGAACAGCAGCCAGCTCATCTTGCCTTGGGTTTGCAGGCTGTTATGGGGAAACAAGAGGGCACATGAGACAAGTGAACTTCAGGATCTAAACTACCAGTGGTCCTCTCTGATGTGCAGACTGCTGTCCACTGTGGTGACTGGCTGTGTTGGATTCTGTAAATCTGAAGTTAAGTTACTGATAAGAAAGTCTCTGCCAGGCATGGTGGGATATACCTGTACTCCCAGCACTAGGGAGGTAGAGGCAAGATATCAGGATTCAAGATCAGCATCATTTACTTAAGGAGATGGAGACCAGCCTGGTCTCTGTGAGACCCTGTCTCAACAAACCCTACAAATCTGTGCCTCCTGGTTTGTTTTTGTAATTCCTTTCCCCAGGAGAAGTCAATTCTGCAGCTAATTGTTATAAAATGAAAGCATTGTTCCCTCCAAAGAATGGGGAAGATGGCAAAGGACGACTTTGCTGGAAGATCCTGGGGGATAGAGAAGATCCACTTCTCCCGAAGGGCCAGAGACATGGAACTGTAGTCAGGCTAGACAGAGAAATGCAGGTTTCACACAACAGGATGGCTTCATTCAGAGTGTCACTTGGAGCAAAGCCAGTGTGAAGCCATCAACATGTTGATGACTGCATAGTCTCCCAAATTAACGACTTTTGAACCAACTAAAAGGTGGGGAGGTAGACGTTTATTTAAGTTCTCACTGAGTAATGTGTGCATATGCGGTTATATGTGTCTGTATGTGTATCTATGTGTATGTGTGCATTTATGAACATATGTGTGTGTGCATGTGTGCATATGTGTTTTTAAAGTGACAGAAAAGGAAGTAATAGATGGGGAGAGTTACCTAAGCTGGCATAAGTCACAGGGAGTCACTGAAGGCTAAGGACCAAGAGTGACACAATTTGAGTGGGTGAGTGATTGGGAAAGAAAGTCCAGGAAGGCAGGAACAACTCCAGCCAGGGAGATCTGTTCTGAGAGAATGGTGAGCCCACGCACCTGTTAGTGCTCAATTATATACCAAGGACACACATGACAATGAGGTATGGCTCTTGTCCCCAAAAGGATCCATTCTAATGGCAGGGGCTGAGGATGGAGGTGACAAAGCCCCTACATAAGAGCCAAAAGTCAAGCTGGGCTGATGGCTGAAGACCGAAAGAGAAAGAGTCAGGGACTGTGAGGGGACCCGCATGAGAGGCAGGCAGCAAAGTCACTAAGCATTTATGTACACCATTAGTCACTGCTCAGTTCCCTGAGACATCCTCTTGAATTCTGGAGCTACAGGGAACTTGTGGATGAATTGTGACTTGGAGGGACCGTGAACGTCTGACATCTCCTCTGAAGTGGTTTCCTGCCCTGGAACAATGCCCCCCCCCTCCTAGGCAGGGTCTCTGTCAAAGGGATGGGGAAGAGAGCAGCCTTGGATGCAGACAGAACCCAACAGCTTGTGATTCCCAGCAGGAGGGTAAAGGGCATCCATATCAGTAGGAGCAGACATTCAGCTGGCCCTGTAGACAGAAGGCAAACAGCTGTGATCTCTCCATTGCTGCTGAAGATGCCTGGACCTGGAAGGCACTGTATTGTGAGCAGAGGATCTGCATCTGTAGTATTAAGAGCGGCGGGGCTGCGTCCCCAGCAACTGGCAGCCCGCACGGCTAGCTTTACCCGAAATAATTACACGGAAACGGTATTCTTTTAAACACTGCCTGACCCATTAGTTCCAGTTTCTTATTGGCTAGCTCTTACATATTAATCTAACCCATTTCTATTAATCTGTGTAGCCCATGAGCTGGCTTACCAGGAGTGATCTTAACCTGTGTCTGCCTGGAGGAGAAGAATCATGGCTACTCACTGACTCAGCTTCTTTCTCCCAGCCTTCTGTTCTGTTAACTCCACCCACCTAAGGCTTGGCCTATCAAGGGGCCTAGGCAGTTTCTTTATTGATTAACCAATGAAATCAACAGATTGATATATGACACTCCCACATCATGCATCCTTGGACTGTCCACAAAGGTCAAGGTGTCACTCAGGATGGATGGGATGCATTGGACCATCGATGGTGGCCCCTCTGACCCAAGGCTTACCCTTTTATTAGCTCTCATTCTCTGTCTTTGGGCTCTAGAAACCATATAGTGTTGATCTCACGGAAGGTTCCACCCGACCCTGCAGTCCAGCCGCTTGCTGCCAACTCCCAGAGGGCTTCACTTTCTAACCCTGCATCTGCCCTTTTACTGGCCAGTCTGAGAGCGTTTCTCCTTCCCCATGGGTCATGGTGGCTCACTCAGGCCCCATCACATCAGGAGACCTGGTTGGCTTTTGTGACTCCATTTCCTCTTTGCAAGTCCTATGACCTTTGTAACCCCTTTCTTCCGAATGACCCTGAAAACACAGAGAGATGGGAACCCTTTGCCCAGTGTCGTTCTGTCTCTTCATGGGTCTTATTGTTGGGGATCTGGAGCACTACCTGGAGGCAGCAGGCACACAGGTACCTGTCTGTTTCTTCCAGAGTTCCCCTAAAGAGTGGTTCTTGTCATACACCCCAACAGGAAAGTTCTTTAAGTCTCATTGGCATCTGCCTCTTAAGTCCCCAGTAGGGTTTCTTGCCTCGGCCAATGAACAAGAGGTCATTCAGCATCCTTCTCATGCAGAAGAACCGGCTGTCCCCTGCACTTGCTCCCCACGCAACATCGATTTTCAGTCACTCTCCCACTGAACTTGCGAGAATTATTAGTTCTTTGTGTTCTGCCTCTCCCCAGTCCAGACTGAGACTTCTCGCCTCCTGTTTCCCCCTCTTATTTAATTTTTAAACCTGTCCAGCCTTGTTATAAATGGTCAGCGGAATGTCCTCCAGTCCATTTATGCTTCAGTCCTGAGGTGACACTTGGAGAACTTGAATAAAAAAAAAAATGGTGGGGGCCAAGAAAATTCTGAGAGGGCCCTGGAGGGCCCTGCCGTTTTGATGTTTTGATTAAGTCTGCAGTGACTCTCCTTGTCCCTCTTAGAATTTTCTCCCAGGTAATAAAGATGCTAAGTGGGGTGGTTTGGGGGGGGCACACTTTCTGAATGACTGGAGGCTGGTAGCAACGGTTGGCTGGCCACTGGAAGACACTCTAACTTGCATTGGTGATGTGTGGTCTCCTAGATCACTCCTAGCTCAACCTTCAGCCCCTCTGGCCTCCTCCCCTAGCAGACGTACCTTCCTGGTTCAGTTCTGCTCAGCTTTAGATGCAACTCCATTCACACCATTCTCCAAGCATCCGTCCCTTAGAAGAGATGGAGGAGGTAGCTGCGAGGGTGGTGGGTGGGTCTGGAAGTCACTCCAAAGTAGTGGCTGATCCAATTTCTCTAGGGGTGAGGTTGCTGGGCCCTCTGGCAAGACAGAGGTTGTCAGCCTCTGCTTTCTCTCTCCTCTGGGCTGCAGGAAGTGGACATTTACACTGTGAAGACGGAAGAGCTGTCCTTCACATCTGCCTTCTGCCTGCAGATACAGCGCAATGACTATGTCCATGCCCTTGTCACCTATTTTAATATTGAATTTACCAAGTGCCACAAGAAAATGGGTTTTTCTACAGGTGAGTTTTGAGTAGCTTTCCCTCTGTGCTTCCTTGAGGCTTATGGGTAGAAACCAGAACTGGCCTTGACTTGGCCAGACATCATTGGCATCTCACGTGCTTCCTCCATCTGAGGAGAGGATGCAGCCCCTGCTCTCTTGACTTCTTAAGGGAAAGGCAAACATGATAGGGGTAGAGTTTCCAGAGTTGAGAGCTGGCATGGGTGCCACCAGGAGCTCGCTCTGGCCTTCCTTCTGTTCTTCCATCCTTGTTGTCCTTAAGGGAAGAATTCCTATGAGACATGGTATAGTTACAGAATACGGGCTGAACTCACTGCAAAGCAATATGAGGTACTTTTGAGGGTGAGAGCAGAGGGTGATTAAAGGGGCCACTGTACAGGAAGACACTCTGGAGAGACAAGTATGGCCAGTGCTCATGGAGATCCTCACTCTGACTTACATACTTAGGTCTACCTTAAACCAAGGGAGTTTGAGTGTTCATGCATGCTCACGTGTGTGGGCACATGAAAATGGAGGCTGTCTGAGCTTGTGTTCTGTTACTGTGATAAATGCCATGGACAAAACATCTTGGGGCAGAAACGGTTTGTTTACTCCTACAGCTTGTTTATCACCAAGGGAAGCATAGGCAAGAACACAGAGCAGGAACTGAAGGAACACTGCATATTGGCTGGCTCTCCGGTTCACATTCACGCCCTTTTTTATACATCCCAGATACACTTTGCCTGGCTATGGTACCATCCACAGTGACTGAATCTTCCCGCATGAATTAATGGTCAGGAAAATACGTCATAGACACACCCACTGGCCAATCTGATGGAGGCAATTCCCGGCAGTCCAGAATGTCATGTCTCCACCTGGGGCCGGAGATAGACTTAGATCTCACTGTTTTGAGTAATAATCCAAGTCTTGCTGTCTCTGTTCCTGGGTTTGCAAGTGGCTGATAATGAGGGCAGGCTCATCCCCTGACACCTCCACTATGCTCATTTATGATGCCCTGCTTAATACTGGGGGAGGGCAAGGTAGGAGACACGGCCTGGGTAAGAAGATTATTATTACTACAAAGTGTGTTATGATGTGTTGTGGCATGCTTGTGCCTGTGGAGGCCAGAAGACGTTTCTGAGTTGATTCTTTCCTTCTACCTTTACGCCGGTTCAAAGGATCAAACTAAGGTCACTGGACTTATGTGACAAGAGTCTCTGGCCTCTGATCTATCTCACTGGGCCTGTCTTCTGGAGATTTTACTATATGTTTGTCTGATTGGCATCTGTGAAAAGATTCTGTGTGAGGGGTAAGAACAGCACAGGGTTTCTGACAGAAGCCCCTTCTGGCCCCAGGACAGCCTATATGACATGTGGGAAGTGTGTGCAGAGGTGACGGCCTCTATGTAAGACTGACATATCTCCCTCTGGGCTATGAACTGGTCTCTCTCTTTCCTTCCTGTTTTTTCCCACCTGCGTCCATTCATCACTAAGTCTGTGGTTGTGTTCCCAGAAGATGACTTCCACTATTTCTGTCTGCTTTCTGTTGCTATAACCAAACATTTGAGTCTGGATAACTCATTTGACTCACAGTTCTGGAGGTTGGCAAGTCTGAAAACATGGTGCTGGCATTAGCTTGGCATCTGATGGGAGTTCTGTGTTGCATCATAACATGGAAAATGGTACCAAAGGTGAAACAAAGAAAGCCCGAGAGAGAGTTTTCCTGTGCAGTAGCCCACTCCTATGAAGTGGTGCTTGAATAAGAATGGCTCCCATAGGCCCATATATCTGAATGCGGTGTCACCATGGAGTGGAACTTTTGGGGAAGGGTTAGGGTATATGGCCTCACTGGAGGAGGTGTGTCATTGAGACTGAGCCTTGAGCTTTCAAAAGCCCACGAGGACCAGTCTCTCTCTGTCTGCTACCTGTGGGTCAGGTTGCAAAGCTATGCTATTGTTTTAGCCCCATGCCTGAATGACTTCCACCAGGATTATCACAGACTCACCCTCTGAAACTGTAAGCAAGTCCCCAACTAAATGCTTTCTTTTATAAGAGTTGCCGTGGTCATGGTGTCTCTTTACAGTAATAACTAAGACATATGATAACCCACAGGTACACCTATCTATGAACAGATTAGTATATTCGTGAGGATAGAACCCCAAGACCCAGATACTCACCACCCTAAAAGATTTCAGCTCTTAACATCGATATACTCTCTAAAGACCACATTTCCAACACACTTACTTTGGCAGACACATTCAAATCATGCCCTTTGCCTAGTCTGCCTTAAGAGGCACCTCACTGCCTTTGGGCCTGACTAGAGAGAGTTCTGTGGCTTGGCCCTGGCCCTTTAGTGGGCCCTCAGACTTCTCCTTGTTGGGCATGCCCAACTTTTTTCCCATCTTTCCCACCTACAGGACAGCCATTCTGAGCTCCCTCCTATGCCTTAGGCTCAGGGCACTTCTTTATCACTGGGCCACTGTTTTTGCCTGCTCATTTGGGCTGTGACCCAGGAACGGAAGGGTCCTTTATCAGAGGGCTTTTATTACCCTTCTCTTTCTGCAATAGTCTGCTTGAGCTGCCAGGATAAAGGTCTAGAGGCTGAATGCCCTTCATATGAGTCCCTGGAAACTGGGCGTGTGCCCTCAGGGGTTGAGTAGGTAGGTGTGCTAGTGGCAAGGGGAAAGTTCTAGCAGGTATAACCCCTTATTTCTTAGCTACATGGGGACAGAGATGCCTTTTTACCTGTGGACAGGAGGCAGGAACCCTTTTAAGCAAATTCAACATTAGGTCAAGTGTGGTGACACACACAGTCCCAATACTTGAGAGGTAGAGGCAAATGGCCTCTGAGTCTGAGACCAGCCTGGTCTACACAGCAAGTTCCAGACTAGCCAGGGATAAAGAGGGAGACCTTGTCTCAAAACAAACAAACAATCTTGTCCAAATCCCAGAAAATGTTCTCCTACATCCAGTGTACAACCTCTGACTACAAAGACTAGTGTCTCCTGGGCTCTATCATCCAGGCCAAACAGGTGCTCTTTTGGCCCTGGGAAATACCAGAGATCCCCATGATCTGGGCCATTGATGAGGGCTACCCTCCTTCAAGGGTCAGTAGATGAGCTGAGCTCTTTTTCCCAGGGGGTAGGAGCAGCCTGGATAGGGGAAGTCAGATGGTATTTAAACTTGAAGGATAAAGGAGACACAGTCTAGCAATGGAGAGGGGAGGGTGGTAATGGGGGATTCATGGCATCCAGCTCTGTCTCTCCCATCTCCCGATGATGATAGCGCAGAGCCTGTCCTGTGGGTGATGAGAGAGCCATTGCAGGGGCACTCTAGAAGAAGCTGTGGGTGTCTAAAGCATAGGTCCTGGCCCATGAGTCTCACTAAGGCTTATCTTCCCATCAAGTGATTTACTTCTGATCCCAGCACCCTACTGGACTTCTGTCTAGAGTTGATCCCTTGGCTCTGTGGTGGCTGGGTTGACATTCTGATGGCCCCATGAGGGGGAGGCTTGGAAAAGCTCAGCCCAGACTCAAAGCTGTTGCTTCTGGGCTTCCTGAAAGAAGGTGAGGACTTGAAGTATGTGCACCAGGCTCAGTCCCCTCAGTATGTGGACCATCCCCCTACCATTGCGCCGCTCAAGATGAAAGCCAATGGTGAGTCCAGGTGGAATCTGAACTTCACAAAGCTGGGCTCAAGAAGGTTGTTTGTAGGCCCTAAAATCTTTGATTCCCGTGTCTCAGTGCAGTGACCCTCAAAGAACTTTCTGTGGACAATAGCCTCAGCAACCCTCGAATCTAGGATGGCCTCTCCCTAGAACTACCAGCTCAGAAACCCTGGTCCAGCCTTCTGTGCCTTGGCAAAGCCTGCAGGTATCCATGCTTCCTATTTGAGTTTGAGAAACACTGCCCTCCAGAAAGATCATCTTGAACTAGACAGCTGAGGATTCCACTGAGCCAGACTCCCTCTGTGAGGGCAAGCCTGCCTCCTCACCAGGGCGTGCCCTCTGCCCTCACCACGTCTTCATGCCTCTCGTGTCCTCTTATCCTGCTTGCTGAGAGTCAGAGGAAACAGTGCAGTTGGTTAGTCTCTTCGCTCTCTTGGGAGCTTAGCATCAGTTTAGTGTGTCAAAGATTTTGCTAGACCACATGGGCTTGGCAGTGGACTCTACTCCGAATCTTCACTCTGGTCACTGGCAGAGTAATTTCTTTTGTGTTTTAGGCTCATAGATGTATATAATTTGATAAATCCCAGTGTTTGGTTCAAGACATATTATCACAATTGGACAACCTATGCATGATTCACTTTTGGCTTATTTGTTTATTAATATAATGAGTACTCATGAACTTACCACCTAACTCAATAACTAGGATGGAGATGAATTATTAACTAGAATGGAACTAAATTATTAACTACAATGCAAAGAGTAGCTGGAAACAAATTTATTTCTGTTGGAATGTAAGTGCAGGAGTTGTTGAGCAATACTTAATTAAAATATAAATATCAGCTAAAATGGATGATGAATAAATGATATAGGGTTATATTTATAATTAATAAATGTAAATAAACTAATTTGTATTCACAGAAGAACTCCCTGCGAGCTCACCTCAGAACTTAGTGGCCTAGATGCTATTGGTATCTCTTAATTTTTTCTCTAAATGTTTCATTTCTAGCCATCCAGTCCCGAAGGCATTATCCTAAGTTATGTTTTCTTACATCCTGGCTATGGTAAAAAGAGTTTTCATACAATCATGCATGTGCGAAAACAAGATATTGGTTGTAGGAATCTGTGGATGCTTTCCTCTCCTCCCCGGCAGGTGCCCCTCCCTGTTGTTTCCCCACTGAGTTTTACATCTCAGACTCAGTGCAGCCAGCTCTGGGGGATGCACTCACAAAAGCAAATCACATACTGTGTAGCTCGAAAATGCTTCCGCTAATGGTTCTGGCTGCTTTACAGCATAGGGCAGAGGCATCCAAAGCTCTGCCAGCCATGGGCACAGCTGTCCCCGTCCCCTTGAACTCATCCCCTTAAGGGTGGGAGGAGATCTGATGCTGCCGTACAATCCAGGGAAGCTGCAAGGTGGGCAGAAGGCAGTGGCCCTAAGGGGAGCTGGCTTCAAATATCAGGTAGGATGTTAATCACCAGAGATGCCCTTGAGCGGGTGACTTTGTGGGTTTCAAGCAGCCTCTTTTCAGATTTGCCATCCTGTGGCACTGAGTCATTTTCCAGGTCGAGAAAACCTCTCTGTACACCGTCTTTAATTTCCAAGAAGCTCGCTAGACAATGCAACTCTAAATATACAGCTAGAAATTTTACAGCCTACAAAGAAATCTAACTACTTAACTGCTAGGAAGTGAAACAGGAAGCTGAATTCTCTTCCTCAGAGCATAGGAGGATAATTTCACGAGAGGCCACTCCCAGTGGCGCTCATGGCTCCCCGTGTTTCCACTCTTCACCAAAGCCCATAGCTCCCACAGGGCTGCTTGCACTACCCACTGCTTGCCCGATGGTCTTCTAAGGGCTTTGGGTCTACAGGAAGGATGAGGATGCAAAAGCCATGTTCATCTTGGGCATTGCTGGACAAATTCAGAGCCACGCCTGGTGAAAGACAGGAACCCTAAGCCGAAGACCTTTACGTGCATGTTCTTATCCTTGCAGCATTGCAGATAGCATTGGTCATACTCACCTCAAATGGAGAGCGGAAGTCATCAGTAACCTAGAACCGGGGAGGCTAAGCTGATGTGTGGGTCTAGACATGTGGGTCCAGAATATTCCCAAGAAGAACCCATCTTCATAATGACTGAAAGCTGTGCCATCCTGGGTCGTGGATTGGGACTGGGGAGGGAGGGACACTTAGTCACTGACAAAGAGAGCTGTAGACATCATCCAGAGTCCTGAACGCATGGTATAGTGTGAGAGCCACCGGGTGCATTGCAGCATTCCAGATACGGCTCAGGCATTCTAGAGCACCGGAGTGAGGCAGTGTATCTTTGCAGGGAGTCCTCCCGCAGTTTATGGATGGATACTTACTTACATACCAGTTTCTGCAATGACTCACTATCAGTGGCCGCCGCTTAGCGAATCCCCTGATGTGGTTTTGTTATAACTAATAGGTTGTAAGTGGGGTGTCCATATGACTCAGGAAGCCTTGGAAAGTGAAAAGATGAGCTGGTCCTGATTGTGCTGGGTGAACAGACATGGACTGTGTCCCCAGGCAGAGACTCTTTACATCCATCTCACCCTTACCTGAGGGGATAAGCAGCATGGCCTATATTCCATGTGATGGCCTAGGATTTCCAGAGTCACAGTACAAACCTATGGCAACAATACTACAGAACTAGATCCCATTGTTCTTCCCACCACATCCGGATAATGCAAAAGAAGATGGACACTTCAGCCATGGAGACAGATATTGTGTCGTGACATGTCTATCCCCTTGGTGTACTACCTCCCCAGAATTATTGATCTAGAAATGCAAAAATGAAGCAGAGTCAAGCTTCTGAATTGTGCTTTTCCTACTGGACGTGGCAGAAAACTCAGACGAGAAAGCACGTTGCGACCATTAGGCCATGGTTGCTGGTTCCACTATGAAAATGATGTTTGGAAAACCTTTTGAAACAATATTTCTTCCATCCGGGGATGGCACTCTGGCTTTGGCGTCATCCAGTAGAGGCCGACTAACCTCACCCGGCAGCAGACCTAAGCCAGTGACAATCAGACCGTTGGCATCTCTGATTGGGTGACAGAGGAAGCAGCTCAGATCCCCTTAGCTGAAGGTCTTTAGGAATGGGAGAGACACCTGCCTGAGTGGGTGGAGGTGGAGATGGGGGTGAGGGTGCTGTCAGTCACACTCCGGCTTTCTGCACACACAGCCAGAGTTTGTCTTTTGACAGTTTATTTAGAGGTAATTGGCAGGAAGCATGCCGAGAGCAGGTGGTTTGTAGAGAGCAGCATGCCTGGGTTAGCACTAGGCGGCCTTGAGGTCCCAGGGTCTGCAAGGCACAGGCTATGGTATCTCGGTCTTCCTTCCCCTCCAGAGGCTCAGGCTATGTCTTCTCTTGTAACCTTGAGTTTTCATTGATTTCCAAATGCACACACTGAAGGCTGTCCCATCTCTATCTGACCACTGACATTTGATCAAGCCAGCTCACTGCAAGGAACAAAGGGGTAGGGGTGGGGGTCCTTTGCCATTGCTAAAATAGATCTTGGGGTTTTTGAAAGATATTTTAGGTCTGACTTGGCACATGACAATTGAGGACATCAGTTGGTGTCCTCAACCCTCTGCGGAGGAACAAGCCACTCCGTTCCTGTGGTTATGAGACAATTCCAATTCCTCCCGCAGGTACACAACTCACTCCTAGTAATTCCCCAAGCTGTATGTAAGGCAGAGTCTCCCCTGCAAAAATCTTTGATGTGATGGGAGGTGGTGGCGGGGAAAAGACAGAAATCTTTAGTAAATAAATAAGTTAAAAAAATCTTCGATGTGTTTGAAGGCCCTTATGCCCTTCCCAAGTCTTGCTGCTATTAGCATTGGTTTTAGGTGAGAACGAAAGTCCATCGGGGGAAGACGAGGGTCTAAGCCAAGAGGAACTCACCCTAAAGTGAGCCTTCTGTAGCCCACAGGTTTTAGCTGACCATCTTTGGGCACACCACATATCACAAGATGCTGAAGATGCTGGCTTTGGGCTCTAGACACTGTTCACTTAACAGTGTTCACTTGACACTCGATTCGGAGCTTCGAGATTGAATTTGGTGAGAGCTAAGCAGTGGTAGGCAAGGCTGGCCTGGTTCCACTCTCTGAGAACCTACAGAGGATCTAAGTGAGCGAGGAGCAGGTGTTCACTCTGAGGCATGCTAGACAGTGTCATGACATTAATTCTGGATGCCCTTGGAGCACCGGATCCAGGCTGGAGTGGTCCAGGAAGGCTGGCCTTGAAGAATGAGGATGCAGGGAGTGGGGAGAGTGCTCCAGAGGCAGTCACTACCAAAGAAAAGGACTGCATCCCAAGATATAGGCCCCTCCATCTTATTTGGAGACTACACGGGTCCAGTGGCAATTACCAGGGATACACAAGCATCATTATGGCCTTGAACTATACAGGGGGGGGGGTGATCTGGGGAAGAAGCACCTCATTCTTCCTGGTCCTATTGCAAAGGCACAGCTGGCATTTACAGTAGGACTGGGCCAGGGTGCTGGGTACAGCAGCAGGGCAAACACCTGGGCAAGAGAAGTTATTCAAAGGATGCGGAATAAAAAGGAGAGGTATTGGTAAAGCTGGGAGACTGGTTGAGCTGTAGAGTTTGCACAAATGATGTCATACATCTACAAACAATGGAGAGAGGATGGGCTCCTCTTTATGCCTCACTGTGCTAACATGGGAGCGTAGGGAGGAGGCTCGTGTGTGCGCACGGGATTAGCTGCTGAGGGGGCTTTCAGCATGCCAGCTGCCCCCTGGCACAAGGCTGCCTCTCTTCTGAACCCTCACTAAGGTCACCAGTTCAGTGGGGCTGGCCCTGAGTCAGGAGTTCTGTGGCTTGGTCTAGACGCCTGAGCCCTTGAGTACCGGGGTATGGGCAGAAGTCACAGAGTCCTCCGTGAAAGGACAAGCGCCAGCACAAGAAACCCTGAGACCAAGTTCTCAACACAAAGGAGTTGGGATAAAGGACAGAGAATAAGAGACAAAGACAGGAGGTCAAGGACAAGGGGAAAGGAGTAGCGAACAAGTGAAAGGGGGCAGGGGTATTTGTCCCACAGAGAAAACAGACTGCCTCTGGATAGAGGGGAGGCAGATGTGGCCCATAGGCAAATGGTAGTTTATAAAGGGAACGGGGAAAGCCAATGGCAGGGTGAGTTGGTTAATTTTGATTGGGCGTGTTAATTAGGTGAGCCAAAGGAGGCTTTTGATTGCTGGACTTCAATACTTTGCTAGCTGGACTTTGACAGCCTCAGGAGGAAGAAGTGAAAAAACAAGTGACCTGGGTGCCTGGCTTTACGGATGTAATCTAATGGTTTAGCAAGGCAGAAGGAATGGGGGAAAGGCATGATCTGGCAGAGCCACGTTTGCCATGCTTGGGCCCATGTTTGGCATTCTTTGGCTTGCTAGAGCCCTTGGCCATGGCAAGCTCTGGTCTTCTGTGTGGGTCCTGGGCCTCAGCTGACTCTTGTTCATCTCTGCCTCTTTCTTCTTCCCTCTCTTGTGTGCCCCACCAGCCCCCGATGCTCCCTACACCCACTGGAAGCAGACCGTCTTCTACTTGGAAGACTACCTCACTGTCCGGAGGGGGGAGGAAATCTACGGGACCATATCCATGAAGCCAAATGCCAAAAATGTGGTGAGTCTGAGGGAGCCTTGCACGCCAGGACCACTGAGGAGAAGGGACACATGGGTCTGACTCCCAGGGAGCTCCCAGAAGGCACCTGCCTGGTCTAATGTCTTGTGTACAAATGAGAAGCTTCTGGGAGAGGCAGGCAGTAGCTGTGTTTGCAGGTGACCGGGCCTAATTGGACGACCTCATTGTAGACTCTTCCAAACCCCAGTGGCTAGAGGCTTTCTGGACTCTGACCTCAACCTTGAGGACAGCTCCCAGAAGCTCACAGGAGAACTTTGGAGAACGGATATTGCATAAATGAGCTCTGCCTCATTTAGGACGAGCTGAGCCAGTAAATGCTCAAGTGTCTGGTACAGAAGGAATGTTGGTTGGGCATTTCTCCAATTGGCCTGGTGGAACCTTTCTGAGATGTCCCCGTATCTGCACAGACACTGAAAACCTGTAGGATGGTTGAGGGTGATGTCAAGCCAGACCCATTACCTTCCTCAGTTATCACCTAGAGGAAGAAAATCCTGGGACTGCTTTCGTGTGTGGACAGGAAGGCTTAGGTTAGCTGTCAGCGCCCTTCCTGTTAGGTTAATGGGGCACCGAAATGGATTCCTGAGAACTGTGGAGACCCCTTAGCTAGAAACTCCATGACTTCCTGGGGCTCCAGTAGAAGTCCTAGGCCTGAGAAGGGCTGTGACCTCCTCCCCAGATTGACACTGTGGCTCTTTGCTCTTTCTTCACAGCGAGACCTCGATTTCACAGTAGACTTGGATTTTAAGGGACAGCTGTGTGAAACATCTGTATCTAATGACTACAAAATGCGTTAGCACACATGGGAAGCTGCAGAGAGCAAGCGAGAAGAGGCACTCACTTCCGTCTGCCATGCTGCCCCAAGGAACACTGTTAGGAGGACCACACTCGATAACCGGAGCTTTGCACTCTGCCTTGAAGATAGGTGAACTTGCCAGAGCTCTCCCGGGCCCCACCATGACAGGGAGCCTCCAGCTCCTCCACTCTGCCCCTGGAGCCCTTCACAAAGGCTTTGCTGTTGCCTGTTGTGCTGTGGTGGGGGCTCCGAGGATGGAAGCCTACCCGTGTGCCCCCATTGTCCTCCTAAACTGACTCTATGGATCTTCCAAGTTTTGCATGCTGCAGACATCTAGGACAGATTACTTCCAATAGAACCTGGAGATGTAGTGTCTTTGATAGCATAAGCCAGATTCTCTGTCTGTGCAGTGGCGTGTGTGTGTGTGTGTGAGTGTGTATGTATGTGTGAGCACTTGTGCATGCACACACATGAGCGTGTGTGCATACAGATTCTATATTAATTTACAAGCCCACAAACATTTGTATATGCACGCATATACAACTAAGTGGGCCTATTTGGGTATTCATGCTGAGGTGTGTGTGTGTGCACGCGCGCACGCGTGTGTATGCGTGAGTGTGGGTGTCTGTGCCTAGACTCTATATTACTCTCAGAGGAGGTTCTGTTGCTTTTGAATAGGAATTTGTTTCGTGATTAGTTTTCCCCATCCCGATCCCTTAACAGATGTTACGCAGCTATGAAGCATTCTGTGTACTAGCTCTGGTCTCGTTTTGGCTAGACTGTGGCTCTGAATCCTGAGCACAGTACCATGGGCTCTGTGGGCACTCAATAAACACACATGAGAAAGAAGCAATACAGGATACTGTGTTCCTGGTGCTGTGGGATGTAACGGTGGGTGCAGGGGGCGGAGTGGGTAGCAGGAAGCCACAGTGGGTCAGAAAATTGTGGAGTGACGCCCCTGCTTGTGTTTGCTCATCGGAAATACGTTCCATGGAAGAAGCAGCTGGGAAATTGAGTCAGTTCTAGCATACTGTGGATGGTCTAGGTCCTGCCTGAGGGGACAAGAAGGTCCTGGAGCTACGGAGGTGAGGGTGCTGGGGAGGAGGACAGAAACTGACCGACAGGGTTATGTACATAGCCAGGAGACTGCTTGTAGTCTGAATGCCCTGGTCTGAGGGTCTGACGGAGTCCTTCCAGCCCTTGTCTGAGTATGGAAACAGAAATTCCACAGGATAGAAAGACAGTGTCAGGCTTGGTGGAATATTTGGTCTTTGTTTCTGGATTATTCTTTGGCCTCTGGACTATCACCTGTGTTATCTCCCATGGGGGAGACATTCGGGGTCCATTGAAAGACGGAGCCCATTGTGGAGTGATGGTGCCCAGCAGGGGTCAGATGCAGAGGGGCCTTGGGCTTGGCTGTTCATGGGGGAGGCAGGCTGGCGATAGATTGCTCCAGGTGGAGGTGATGACAGGGACTGCATATGCCAGCGTGACCTGACTCTCCGAAAGGTTCCCACAACCTCCTCCAGTACCTCAGGCTTCTGCCCCCTGAGTCTTCTTCTAGAGGGATTTTAACATTTTTCTCTACTTCCATAAAAACCAACCTAGAGAGAGGCTATCTATCCTAGACAGGACCAGGTCTGTGTAAAGTCTATAAAGAGTCCTCAGATAATGTCAGACAAATCCAATGGCAGTCGCACTTTCGTTTCTAGAACTCTCTATTATGAATTTCATCAAATTTCCAAAGCCTTGGAAGATGCAAAAGCCTCATCAGTCACTTTGTAGCCAACGTGTTGGGACCCAGGGAGGAGTCCTAGAGTTAGTGCCGAGCGGGAGCAGGCTACAGACCACCCTTTTCGGCCCTAGGCTGATTCTTCAGAGCCTTGACCTAATGGATGAAATTCTCATTTGTTTAGAAAAAAACCAAGTGAGAAGTATATAACAATTTAATATACATATGCCAGAGAAGTAAAATAGAGAAACTTAAGGGGAGGGCAAAACCTTGAGTTAGAAAAAGAAATTTAATTGAAAAAGGGCATTTTGAGGACATTGGAGGGAAATCTATTAGTGGGTTTCCATTACCAAGGCTCTTGGAGAGGTCATGTGTTCTGCCTCCTGCAAGGGGCCTACCTAGCCTTGAATCCCACTCATGTGGGCAGTGAGGGGGGATGCCTGCCAACAGGGGAAAGTCCCATGCTGCCAGAACCTATAGGAGTTGACAGGAGTCAACAGGATATCTTGTGGGAGTTATAGGCATCCATGATGCTGTTTCCTCCTCTCCAGCTGTTAGAGAAGCAGGCTATCCCAGTCTCCCCACCCCCACCCCTGGTCCTCATTTTTCAGCTTCCTGAGGTTGTGCCAGACCCTGTCCCGGGGCCATCACTCTCTGGCCATGGACTCCATCCACAAAAGGGTTAAAATGACAGCTGTTCCCCTCCTGCTACTGGGAGGCTCTGGTGGGAACTGTCCATGCCTTTGTTTTGTTTAGGTTGTGTTTGTTTTGTTTTGTGATGCAGTGAAAACAAACCATATCTGCTTTGCCTGTGCTCTGAACAGAAGTCAGGGTCTAAGGTCAGGTCCTGGGGTGACAGAAGAGGAGCTGCAGAGCTGACATCACCTGAGAAGCCCACCCCGCACCCAAACTCATTGCTTTTGCTATTGCTGAGGCTGCAGAGAGCCTATTAGTGACTTTCTCTCCTATCACTCTACTAGAGAACTTGTAAGCATGGACCTGCAGTGCCTCTTTTGCCATTGCGTGTGCTGGATATGGCTGAAAATGGGCCACTGGGCACGCTCCGAAGTCCAGGCTTGGAAGCCTCCCCCCCTCCCCCCGCTCCCCAGCTAGACTACAGGCTCTGGGGATGGGATTGCTGTGATGAAGAGTAGAAAGCTGGGGCATCAGGACAGAAGCAGAGCTCAGCAAACCCCCACTCCACACAATGTTCCCGTGGGCCTGTCCAGGCCCATGGCCTTCCAGTTCCTCGACATTTTCTTTACTTTCATAGGTAAGGTGGTCTATGGAGGCCACCTTCCCTGGAAACTATAGACAGATATGAAGCTTTTGCCCAGGCCTACCTCCTCTCACGTTAACCCTGGCACTCTATCTATAAACGCTGCCCACCTCCAGACCTCAGCAATGGTATGGAATGTTCGCAGGTATCTCAGCCCGTCCACAGTGACTGGAATATGGTCTGTCTTCAGCAAAACTTGTGTGAATGCTTGGTGCCTAGGAGACAGAGCCACACGGTAGGTCTCAGTGGGACAGTTTCACTATGGGACTACAGCTCCCGGGAGTGGACCGATGCTTTTCTCATGCCAGTGAATCCTCGCTCACAGAACTGGGTGGCTACAATGGATCTGACTGTGCAAAGCAGGATGGAGGATGGCCACTCACCCCCTCACCCCACCCTCACCCCCTGCTTGTTCTTGTGCTGTCCTTCATGAACTAAAACAACATGGAGTCGCTGCCTATACCATGGACTTCCCAGGTCACAGAACCACAAGCCAAAATCAATCTCTCTCCCTCTCTCTCTCTCTCTTTCCATTGCCCAGTCTCAAGTATTTTGTTATAGCAACAGAAAGGGACTGAGATACCATCCCTGGGCCATGCTCAACTTGCTTGGAGTGCGTCCCCAGCCTGGAGGCCAGTTTGAATCACCGGTAATGATCTGTCCTGTCTTAATCACCTGTCTCAGCGGTGCCCCACCCTAACCCCCACGTCTCAGAGCCTAAGAGCTCTCCAATATGCTAAAAAAAAATACTTTTTTCTAAGATCCTCAACAATTTCAGCCTGCTTTACAAAGCTTCTTTCTAAAGGAACATTATTCTCGATCCTTGCTACCTGTCTGTATGGGACCTTCTCTTCAGATGTCCTATTTCTGAGGATAGCCCTACCGGGTTGTGGGAAGGCAGAGGGAATAGCTTGCCTTATACCCTTGGGCTATCAACTATCCTGCTAAACGCTGGGGCTCTTATCCTGTGACTTCCAAGGGAAACCTGACTTCCAAGGACTGTGGTCTGTTCACGATCAGGGGCTTCCAAGGTCTCTGGCCAGAAAGAAGCCATCAGCTTACCCTCAGCAAAGACTCGGACACCACATATCTACTAATCAAAAGACGACCCAAGAAGCAGTTACTGGATAATGGGCCTGAATAGGATGCCTGAACCCTGGAGTCAACACACACTTGATGGAACTCCCTCCCCGTGTTAGTCTCGGATAGATTTGATTAGCTCCTGTCCAAATCCTAAGAAATGAGGTCACCTGGCTTTCCTTCATGCTGGCTTAACTGCGAACCCCCTGCGGCCTCCAGTCCATGAGTGTACTCAGCTCTCAGCCCCCCGGGCAGGACAGGTGTGAGGTACACTTCCTCAATGTATTCTTTTTCTTTGTCATTGTTGCAGCAAAGCACCAGGCCGAGGCAACTTAAGGAAGGGTTTCTTCTGGCTCACACTACTAATGGACAGTTTATCACAGTAGGGACATGGTGGCAGGGGGTGTGAACATGGTGGGGGACATGGTGGCCAGGGTGGGAACAGTTCTTCATGGCGGGGGAGACACCATGGTGGGGGAGACACCATGGCGGGGGAGACACCATGGTGAGGGTATGAGCTGACTGGCCTCACTGCATCCTCAGTCAAGCATGGAGAATGTATGCTGGTATTCAGCTTGTTTTTCATCTTTACTCACCCCAGACTCCAGTCCATAAAATGATGCTACTCACATTGAGGCTGGGTTTCCCTGCTTCAGTTAAATCTTTCTAGAAATAACCTTAAAGAGACAGCAGAAATAAATTCTCGCAGCTGATCCTGAATCTAGTCAGGTTGACAAACCTCATCTCATTCAGCAGGCCTTCGGAAACAGAGGGGGAACATGCTCACATTGACCCATGGTCCATAGAGTTCATGGCCCAACCCATCGTTTAGGGACCCACCATGATTCTATACGCCAGCAATAGGCCATTCCTCACAACACAGGTGCCAAAGCACCTTTATCAAATGTCTGCCAGCACCTTAGGCCCAGGACAGCCCGAGCAAGCAGGACAGAGAAACCTCTCTGTACTGGTCCCTAGAGCTCTGTTGTCTCCATTTCTGGTGGTAGCCATTAAATTGACGGACAACCCTGCCCAGGACACATGTCAAAGGACCCAGCAAAATCCCTGCACTGCTGCCGACTGGTGAAGTGGCTTCTAGAAAGTCATGATTTACCTCGTGACTCTAGAGCAATGGTTCTCAATCTTCCTAATACGGCAACCCTTTAATATAGTTCCTCCTGTTGTGGAGACCCCATATCGTTGTTCTTTTTCTACTCTTAAGAATCTCAGTGTAAACATCTGCGTTTCTTAATGGTCTTAGGCTACCACTGGGAAAGGGCCATTTGATCCCTAAGGTGTTTTGGCCCATAGGTTGAGAACCCCTGCTCTAGAGCTTCACCCCTGACAAAGAAGATGGCCAAAGATGAGAAGAAATCATATAAAGCATCCCCTGAGCTTCAAAGGCAAAGAAAACTCCAGGTGTCCCCACTGTTTTGATAGAGATGATGCATGATGTCACATTCTGTTACCAAATACGCCCTGGATGCCAGTCCTGAGGCCTAGGCTCATCAGGTCTGGAAGAGCAGTAGGCATTTCAGACACCACTTTAGTCAGTGGCAGCTGAGGTCCCAGGCCTACTGCGCTGGCCTAGAGTCGGGGGTGGTATTATAGAGGGAACCAGAGCTCTGAGCAAAAGTGGTTTGCTTTGTGACTTTGCTTCATTAGTGCTTGACAGACTTGCAGAGGCCTTAAAGTCCACTGTCGAGGCTTCTACGCATGGTGGCTGAGGTGCCCACAGACCTATGTCTTTCTTTCCTTCAGAAGAGAAAGAACCCCAGTCATATCCCTGCCCCAGTTCTCCTTTTCAGACACTGTGGGTTGGGCTAGCCGCCCACCAGGCTCCTAGTCCACCTTTGTCTCAGAGAGCTTTCCTGTGAGCTTGAGACGGAGCCCCGTAGTTTAGGAGTGCCTAGGTACTGTTATCCAGTGAGTAACAGGGGTGTTTAAACACTCATCTGGCATTGGGATTCAGAGAGGCAGCTCTTCCCAGGGGAATTCTTCCCCTAGGCATATTTAGTTTTAGTTAATAATTTATTGAGTTTGCATACACGGGTTACTTGTGCTTTTGGATGCTCAGAGTTAGCTCAGCAGTCTGTTCTGGAAGCCAGCTGTGGAAGCAGAACAGAGATCAAGATGAGAACTGAATGTTGATTGGCCATACCAACCATGTAAGCCCTTGAGACACTCCTGGCCTGTTTTAATAGGAGATAACCAGTCAATTTCCAGCTGTCATAAGTGACTGTCAACATGACTGTGGCATATCCATGTGTGTCAGAAGAACTGGAAGGTGAGAACCCCAAGTGTCCTCTCTATGATCAGGAAAGGCCACGGAGGCCAGGGAAGATGGGGTGAGCCTCTTGAGAACAGTGTACAGGAAGAAAAGACCAAGGCCTGGAGCTCCTGACACAGTGCTGCGAAACATAGCCGACGCTGTGATAAACTACCAGAGGTGATCAACTTAAAAAGAGCAAAGGTTATTTCGGCTCACTGTTTCCAAGGTTTTAGCACATGGTTCTATGCTCCTATTGTCTTTAGACTGCAGCATGCTACAGGGAGGAGTGCAAGGCAGAGAAGGCTGCTCATCAATGTCTCTGGGAAAGAATAACAGAGACAGGCTTGGGCCCCAATATCCTTCTACAACCACGACCCCAATAATCTGCCTTCCTTCCATTAAACCCCACCCACTAAAGGTTCTGCCACTCCCCATAACAGCAACATGGGCTAGAGACCAAGTCATCAACACCTGGGCCTTTGGAAAGAACCCTCAACACCCAAATCACAGCGATGCTATTCATAAAAGCTGATGGCCTAAGGGAATGTGCCACCATGAAGCAAGCTCTCACTGGAGGTAGGAGGAAGGTGCCCTCACGTCTGTCCCAGGGATGCACGGCAGTGCTCTCATGTAAAGCACATGGGTGGCGCCATTCCATCTTCAGCACCAAGAGGAATGGGGGATCTCTCCCAGCATCCTCCACTCCATAAACACTCTTTTGGGCCGTGTCTTCCTATGCAGGGGATGTAGCTGTGGATAAATCAGGAAGCAATGTCCCTTCCTGGGGTTCCCCGTGTCTGGGAAACAGACACAAACATGAGTGATCAGATCAAAATCATGAAAGTACAGAGGCAGAGGGAATACCGGACTGTGCAGCCGAGTGTAAGATCAAGAGAGCGTCCCTGAGGACACAGCTTTGGTCTGAGACTCAAAACAATGTGGAGCAGAAAGGAGGGCAGAAAGTGGGGGGACAGGTGGAGGAGACATCCATTGCAAACAGCGAGTGTTGAGGCCCAACTGAGGGAATCCAAAGGGCATAGCGTGCTAGAAGCAACTCATCTCGGTGCAAGCAGTAGGCCAGAAGCAGAACCAAGAGAGGCAAGCGAAGAAGGCTGAGCTCCAAGGTCAAGGGCCTCGCAAACTGTGTCAAGGACACCTTTTCCTTGGGCGACAGGAGGATTTTAATCAAGAATGTGACAGCCAAAGATTTGCATGGCACACATGCTCTCCATCTAATGAGCTCAATTTGCAGCCGCTTCCCCGGAAAATTGGTGATAGGCTTAACCCATTGCCGACTGAAGAAAATGAACCAGTAGAAAGGGAGCCTCAACAGCTGCTAAATCTCCAGGGCTTGAGCGGAGGGAGGTAAACTGGGCTGCCTTTGGATGCTGGGGTTGCAAGCGGCTGACAGGTGGATCCATCTTAGAATTCCCTGGTTTAAAGAGAGAATCTGTGACAGGCCAGATTTCTCTGACTTGCATTATCCTTTCTAGCATCACTTACTCCCTGTTCCTCCGGCAAGGATGGCTTCCATTCGGCTCAGAGGACATAACTGTCTAGGCAGCAGAAGGTGATCAGTAAGTAGGGTCTGTACAAGCCTGGGTCTTCATCTGGGGACTGCTGGGCTGTCTTTAAGCCCTGGGCAGCTGCTTCCAAAGACGCCTAATGCTTGGCATGGCTTCCAACTCACTGAGTGTAATCTTGAGGCGTCTTTCAAAGGCTCGGTGGGTCATAATGGGTTTCTGATATGGTGACAATTGCTTTCTGGCCACGGTTGGTTAGCTCAATTGGATAGAGCATTGTGATCGAAGCCAACGCTCAGGTTTCACAGACTCACAGCTCAGCTTCACAGTTGTGGATGACACCTGCAACTCCTGCCAACCTTGGAGATAAACAATCCCGAGGTAGAAGCCTGGCTCTTTCAGCGCAGGGCTGTGAGACCCGCAGACAGCGTCTTGGCTTTTCGTCTCTGCTCCTGTGTGGGTTCTTGCTCTGTGAAGAGGGAATGATAATAACCCTTTTCTCCTGGGGTTCTTACAAGTACAGAATGATACAGCATGAAGACAGGGCACAGCGATGTCCCCTGTGTGGCAAGTGGCCCACACAGTTGCATATAAACTGGAACTCTGCCTGTTATTGGAGTCAAAAGCTTTTGCTGAGCAGGTACAGAGGAGTGGCTATCTCCAAGCTAGAGCCTCTTCCTGCAGTAGGTCGGGAGGCTGGCCTGCTGCAAGCGAAACCAGGAGGCCCATGACCCTCTGTCACTTGGAAACAATTCTGAAGGTGGCCTTGAAGATGCCTGGATTGGGACCCTGTAGGAGTTCAGAGCAGTCCCAGACTCATGAAAATGTGAGATCCTCAAGCGCAATTCAGGACTGGACTAGGATGAGAGGAACCTGATACTTGGTACCACCAACGTACCTGACAAACCTTGGGTAGCTCAGGGGCATGGGGGTTGTTAGGAGCAAAGAGTGAAAAGACAGAGTTAAAATCCTCAGTCTCCCATGTGACTTGTTTAACCCCTGCGAGCCATTAAGCCTTTCTCTGCTTCTGTTTTCTTTCTTGTAAGTTGGTGTGACTCTGTTGCCCACCCCGTGTGACTCTGTTGTCCACCCCGTGTGACTGTTGTCCACCCTGTGTGACTCTGTTGTCCACCCCGTGTGACTCTGTTGTCCACCCCGTGTGACTCTGTTGTCAACCCCGTGTGACTCTGCTGTCCACCCCGTGTGACTGTTGTCCACCCCGTGTGACTTTGTCACCCACCCCATAGTGGCGTGGGGAAGGACTGAATGAGAAGCTAAGCAATCCATGCAGTGGCACTCTCTTGCTGAATGCTGCCCCACTGAGCACTATCAGGGCTCCAGTCCGGGACTTGCACATCTTAGTCCACTCTAAGCTCCTGTACCCCAGTGCCCACATTCGCCATGCTGTCTCACCAGAATGCTTTTCTGTCTGTCTTCCCTCCACAAGTCAGGCTGTCTCATTGATGTCTGTCTTTCAGTAATGAAGACAGATCCTGGTTCATGCAGATACTGTGGACTAGCCAGAAGATGGACTGTCACCATGATGCCTATGTCACTGTCCCCATAGCTCTTATTCTCCTCGAGAACCCACTGGGGTGACCTTGAGTCATTCATTCCCTCACCAGCTCAGTCTCTGTTTCTCATTTATGAAGATGGCGGTGTTAACCCAGCTGGAAGAATCTTTCTGATTCTGATGTTTTCGTTTAATCACAATGGGCCCGATCCTTTTCTAGAAGGGCCTGTCTCCTACTTTGAGGGGCTATAATGAATGCTAGGGTTTTCTTCTGGGAATGGGAGTTTCTTCCAGGGTGGCGGGAGGACATCCTGGAGACGTTTCGATGCATCCCAACAGGAAATGGAGATGGGTACGCAGGAAAGTCTTCTCCTGGCCTTGATTTTCGCTTATTAGTCTGGACTCCATGGAGATAGGCTATCTGGGGGGAAAATCATTTTAATAACTGAAAGAAAATGGAATTAAAGATGCTGGCTGCTGGCTGACCAGAGCTGGATGACTCTCCTGTGGGGAGTTAATTTGTGTCTGCTCCTGCTGCCTATCTGATTAGATGCTCGCTCATGTGTCACTCTGCCAAGAGTTTCCATTGAGATGGTCCCTTGTGATATGGATTCAAGGGCTTTGTGAGGGCAGAGGGTTGGGGAGGTACCCAGGGTTAGGGGAGGCATAGTGAGGGATGCTTGGTAGATGCAGGATGGCTCTAAATGTGGTGTGCACATGGTAACCCAGAGGACTGGACTGAGGGTCATCAGCCCTGCTTTGAGAAAGGGCCTTGTTTTCCACAGCATGAATGGACAAAGTCCTATAATTGTGACAGTTCCGCATGTACCTGGGCTTTCTGTCACCTACTCAGTGCACAAAACACAGATAACTTTGATCATTCGCCTGAAACCGTGACCTCTGACCCTTCAGGTCATAGCTGACACAGAATTCAGTTTGCCTTGGCACGTGAGGCCTGATGTTACCTCATGCTGAGAAGGGGGAGTCAATGTGTGGTTTCATCAGTGTGTGGGGAGCAGCCGAGGTTCAGAGCAGGCACTGAGCCCTCTGTCCCGGATGTGGGCAGTCTGGGTGGACTGCTCTCAGGCCCAGTCATGGAGCAGACACGGCAGGTGTGGGGAGGCTGAGGACCCTGTCAGGCATCTACCGTTGTATTTCACAGAGAAGTCAGCAACATTCTCTGAGAGAATCCAGATCCATCATTGGTCTAGACTGGAGTTGACAAGGTCAGCAGCTTCAAAGTGCAGATCCAAGGTCGAGGAAATGTTCACAGGATTTTGAGATATTCCATTTTCTCCTAGACCATTCTGTTACTGTTGCTACTAATAGTAAGGTTGCTTGATAAATCTCTTCAAGTTTTATTTTTTTACTTTTGCATCATCCTGTAACCCAGGATTTTGGATGTGTAGGCAAGTCTTCTGTACCTGTGACACTCTCTCAGTATTAAATATTTTAAATTTTGAGACAGGATATCACCATCACTATGTTGCCCCAGCTGACCCTGTACTTACTTTGTAGCCTATGTACATCTTCAACTGATAATCCTCCTGCCTCAGCCTCCTGAGTGGCTAGGATTACAGGTCTATGGCACCATGCCTAACCCCAGCCTGCTGGTTTGCTTGCTTTTGAGACAGAGTCCAGCTAAGCAGCCTCAGATAGTATTAAAATTTTAAACCTCCTACCTCAGCCTCCTGGTTGTTAAGATTGTAGGAATGCCTCACCATGTTGGTCTTCTTCCACCATTTAATCAAATCAGAATCTCTAGGAGCAGGGAGTGACAAGGATTGATTTTTTTAATTAAATAAAACTATCAAAAGTAGTATAAAACTAAACTAGTTCAACTCCCAGATGATCTGAGCACGCACCCAAGGTTCAGGAGCGGAGCTGAGGAACACGGTCTGGGTTAGGCAGACAAGGGGCACAGCACAGGCTGGGGGTAACCCATAGGGCTGTGGTATGGGGACCGCTCAGTGCAGGCTGCCTAGGGGCACTAGTGCCCCGTTTTCAGTGTCAGCAGCACTAGCTGGGTCACGGTGGCCATCACAGACAGGACATTCCATAGAGTCACTTATCAGACCTCAGACAGATGATACTTGGTCTCAGGGGGCATGTGGCTTAATTCATAGCAAGAGAAAATTGGGTTAATCCCAGAAAAGTGGGTCACGGCCCTAAAAGGCTTCCCTGTGAATGCGGTGCTTTGAGATGAGGGACCAGAGTGACGATGACTCTTCTGGGAGCTACGGAACTCTGGCTGGTGCTTTACAAGGGCTGAGGCTCTCTGTGAATGTCGTCTGAGGGTGGAACACCTCTTCTCTGGAACACCCAGTGAAGACTCCGGAAGACTGAGGACAGCAAAGGCAGGGGACCAGAGCCAGCAGCTGCTCACTGACATAGCAGCCTAGGCAGGTACCTCTTCCTGCCTTAGCTATGGTCACGGTTCCCATGCACTGAAGGGACTGGTGGGGGCAGGACAGCTGGGTCTTCATTTGAATACAATCATAGTGAGGAGACTCCAGGGGCCCCTGTGGGGTAGTGGCGAGGCCTCTGATGCTCGCTTTCCACTCTGGAGTTCTCATGGAGTCCAGCATGCGCCAGCCCCAGGCTGCAGACCTCCTGTGCCTAAGAGGAGAGGGATGGTCAGAAAGAGGGATGTGGACCTCATGAATGGAACCAACTTTGAGAGGTGGGAGAGTGGGGGAGGGGAAGAGGTAGTGGGTAGAAGGGCAAGGCAGAAGAAGAGAGGCCTCATCTGCTTGCTTGTGTTTTCTGCATGCAAGACTCCAGCTTCTGGCATATTTTTAAATCCATCAGATGTGAAAGGCTGTTTTAAATAGACCTATGGTGTGAAGCTGGTAATTCCACTTGCTACAATAGAGAAGGTGGCAGGGCCCTGCCAGGGACTCAGCACCTCTGCCCACTGCAGGGAAGATGTAGAACCCTCTGGAGGACACTTAGGCCAGGTGCTTCCCTACACAACATGGGACCTACAGGAAGGAGGGGGCAGAGGATGGAGGGAGAGGACCTGGGTGATGAGGAAGTGGGTGCCTCCTTTCCTTTCCTCGGGTCTTAGGGTACAGTGGGGGTGTGGGCCTTGGGAGCCACTCTTTCCATGACTCCCATTCCTGGGAGCAGAGCACCAGGAGTGCTAACTCCATTTCCGGTCAGAGCTCCAGGAGGTCAACTCCTCTGGGAGATTCTCCAACCTTATGTTCTGTTTCCTGGCTCTAACCCAACCTCTGGAGCTGCTCAGAGCAAGTTTAAAGCCAGCGTCTGCCGGTGCCCCTGGAATATGAGCTTCCCTTTCCCTCTCCAGCTTTTCTTCGTCAGTAATGGTTTCAGGGCGAATCTCTTTAGAGCTCACATGTTCCTGGGTGCTTTTGAATCATTTCTGCTGTGGTCAAGGCAGTAGAATTCCAGGAGCAGCAAGAGTTGTTGGCTGTTGATGTTGTCTCCCAATACACTCTCTTGTATCCACTCTGGGGCCTCTCGATAGTCCTGTTGGAACACAGGGGTCCCTAAAATGGTGGAGGCAAATGCACAAACAGAAGCTTGGACATGGATAACATGCATACCAAGAGCCCTGAGGTTCTTCCTCTGCAGGCTCCAGGAAGGAGTAGAGAGCCAAGGGCTTGGAAGAGGTCCCCAGGGTGGGAAGACTGTGGGTGCTATAGTGCCATGATCATGGCATGTCCCTTCTGGGGTTTTAGGGGTTTCTTGCTCTCATGTGTCTTGGAACTCTGAGGGCAGGAAGTCTGCTTGTTTTCCTCTAGACTCCCTCAACTCCTCACGTATCCCAAAACCAACTAGAAGCACCCTCGAGCTTCGCTTTCAGATGGGAAAAAAAATCAATCCTTTCTTGATGTATACACAATTGTTCCCAAAAATGTTTTTTCTTAGTTAAAATAGGCACAGAATTTAGTTTAAGCTACTTAAAATATGTAAGTACCTTTAAGTACATTTACATTCTCATATAGAACTGTTCCCATTCTCCATTTCTAGAACTTTCTCATTACCCCAGTGTTAAAGTGTTCTATAAGGCATGTGTATAAAGGTGGGTCATTTTGGAGCACGCTGTCTCCAGTATTTTCTGGTCCATATATCCTGAATCAATTCTTTACTGCTCCCTGGTAAATACAGAACTGAAGGAGACCAGAATTCTGCCCGGAACACATCGCCTGCACAGCTTCAAAGCACAGCATTAAAAAAAACATGGTGTGCCTAGATAAAAGTTCAGAGCTTGAAGAAACAATATTTAGTTAGTTCTTCAAGAGGCAATGGGAGGCATTTTTACCTGTAACCTCTGCTTCTCTTGGTTATCCAGAAGTACGTTTTCCCCAGCCTCTATCCTACCATGCGCCAGTCCCTTTCCTGGGAGATAATGCAATAACTATGACTTCCTTGGAGCCATTCAGTTGACTGGACTTTCCCCATGAGTGTTCATTTATCTTTCTTCTTTGCCCACAGTGGGTGACAGGGTGTTACATTACAGATGTGTAGGTGGCCTCAGAGCCATGCCAGTTGTTCAAGGCCACAGAGTATGTATGTAGGACCTTATTCCTAGCAGGCCTTTGAACGCGAGAGAAAGCTTTCTGAGATGGACACAGTGGGGGGTAGGGAGGGCTGGTTTTATACCAGGTTGAAGAAGACCTGGGCAGGGAAGCATCTGCTATGCACAGGGCATTGAGCCCAAGTCGATTGAGCTGTTGGGCTGCCCAGGGGTAATGGATTGCCACTAGCAGCTGGGGTGGCTGCGGGGGACGAGATGGAACACTCTGATGGGCCTCACACGATCTGAAAGGCAATCGACTCGCAGCTGCTGCAATGTTCCCCAGCATGTTGTCTTAAAGCCAGAAGGAGTACCTCATTTGAACCAGCTGAGTCTGCCTAGACCGAGTTGCCCAGACTGTAGGACCTGGGCCTCCAAACAGCAGCTCCTCCAGGGATGGGGCATACTCTGAAGAAATGATGCTTTGCTCTCAAGAACTGATGTAAACCAAACTGGAGATGTAAAGATAAGTGGTCCTCCCTTGGGAGCTCAGTCCCATGCCTGCCATTCCCTGGAGCTCTGCAGTCAGTGTGTGAATGAGCATTATACACACTGGTTAGCTATTTGACTAGCATTATTCAGAGAGGCTGGGAGAGCCCATGCTTGCTGCATTGAACCACAACCAAACACTACCCTTGGCCTAGTGCACATTTGCATAGCCACATTTCCAAAATCCCCAATGAAGCCCATAGCATTTTGTGTCTTACACCTTTGTATTTCAGTACTGGTTTCCGCATTAAAGGTAGCAACCCCATTCCCCTTGTCTGTGTTCTCTGGGTATTTTTGCTTAGGAGTGCAGGGTTTTTAACGGGTTGTACTTTTTATAGGTCAGATGGAGCCAGTCATAATTCATCACGACGGCACAGGCCTCCCTGGTCCTCAGAGTCCTCATTTGTAGGGAAAGGAGCTTCCTGGTACTATGACAAGTCCCCTCTGGATCTGAGCCATAGCCTTGATGAAGTCCCAGCTAGGAACAAGGGTCACTTATTGGACCTGTTTCAGCCAGGATGATGAATGGCACCACCTCACCTGTGTGCCTCAGCTTCCACATCGATTTCAGGTCCTCTGCCAAGCACCATATGGTTTTCCCCAAATCCTAACATTCCCAGCAATGTTCTCCTAAGTAGGACACTTTGATTAAATTGGCCCCACTGAATCATGTGGAAGGTTCTTCAGCGTGGCTGCTCCTGGTAATGAATATGTCCACTGATAGAAACCCCACCAGAGGTAGCTAGGGAGGGTGCTGGAGATTCAGATGGCTCGGGCATCCTCTTACCCATACACAAAGAGGGTAGGGTTAATCAATAGATCATGTCCTATGGATCCTGACTGAACATGAAGAGAGGAGAGGTGCCATGCTCCCAGGGCCAGGGCCAAGGTCAGGGCCAGACCTGGAAGTCAAATAGGGGCTTTGATTCCAACCAGCAGCCACTTAGGAATTAGACTCACCATGCATGTGGGCTCTGCTTTCAATATTCTGCAGTAAAACTGCCTTTTAGTTTCCAAACTCCAGATGTGATTTTTCTACCTTCCCACCCTTGTCCTCTGCTAGCAGAGCTTTGTATAGTCTCTAATGCAGGGGGTAAGAACATGGAGATCTAGCCGAGGACACCAGCATCCCCTCACCTACCTAAGGGCCTGAACCCTCCCGGGGGGAGCTCATTTCACCAAGGGCTTCCTGGAGCTCAGTTGGAGGACAGAGTTTTGCTGATCGAAATGCATTCTTCCCTTGTTCAATTCACAAGAGAGGAGAGACTGGGGAGGAGCCCTGAGGTAGAGTGGACAGGGAGCCCAGATTCCTGCTGTATTATACACACTGTGAAAAAGGAAGGAGGGACTTGATTTGCACAGAGATGTGAGACTTGAAATCTAAGCTATTTAAAAAGTTATTTGTGTATTATTATCATCAGCTCTCTCTCTCTCTCTCTCTCTCTCTCTCTCTGTGTGTGTGTGTGTGTGTGTGTGTGTGCGCGCGCGCGCGTATGTGTGTGTATAACCAGAGTGCACAATTGCCACACATGCATATGGAGGCCAGAAGATAGCTTTTAGAATCCAGTTCTCTCCTTCCACCAATGGTTCCTGGGTTCAACCTTCCCTGTCGGTCATCAGGCTTTTGTGGCAGGTGCTTTTACCCACTCAGTCATCTTGCCACCCTAAATGCAAGCCATTTTAAATGTGCCCACATTGCCTGGGGGAAGCCATCCCTGAGGAACTAGGAAAAGGGGCAAGTCATATTTTACCAAGTAAAGGAAATCAGTCCTAACAATGAACAACATGGACATTCTGGAGCTACAAAGTACAGTAGTGATCATAAAAGTTTACATAAAACCTGAATTCGATCAGGCAGAGGAAAGAATCGGTGACATTGAAGGCAGGCCAATTGAGGTTCTCCGTAGTGAGGAACACCGAGGAAATGGGATGGAGAGGAACAAACGGAACTGTAAAGACTCAGGGGACTATTAATAATATCAGCTATGCATAACGAGAATTCTGGAAGCAGAGGAGAAGGGATGAGAAGAAATAATGGCAGAAACCTTCCCAAATTTATGAAAGCTATCAACCTAGTCAACCATCCAAGAAGCTCAACAGCATCTAAGTAGGATGTATGGAAAGAGACCCATAGTCAGACATCAAAATCCATCCACGAAAGACAAAGAACTTTGAAAGCACAAAGAGAAAAGTAACATCTCATACAAGGGATCCTCAGTGGGGCTGTGTTGTGGGAGGTCCTTCCGCTCCTCCAGCCTATAGCCGCTGAGATACCAGCCCATTGGGGCGTGGTCTCTCTCCCTTTAAAAAAGCGGCCACTTCCTTCTCT
>NW_004949099.1:40707339-40731066 GCF_000317375.1 Microtus ochrogaster | reverse complement strand
GCTCGGCCGGCGACTAGACTCCCTTCCTGGTTGTACAGAGGGCTGATGGTGATCTGTAAGTTTTTTCCCCTTTAAATAAATACTACCCTATTAATCATAATTCCAAACTGCTGTGGCATTGTTTGTGACTTACGCCTTCAGGGCTGAGCTAATTTCATACCAGGAACTATGGGTGCCAGGCACAGTGGAGTAGCATAGACATGGTATTGAAAAAGAAAACTAACTAAAAATTTTCTATCTTGCCAAACTATATCCCCAAATAGACTAAACTAATACATTTCCAGATAAATAGAAACTGGATGAGTTTTGCTCTGGTAGGTAGATCCTGAGAAGCTCAAAGGGAATCCTTCAGGCAAACAGAGAGAGTCAGGTGTACGAAAAACATGAAGCAATAATCACACTGGTAAAATTATACAGTTAAATATAAAAGACAACATAAATGTATCTTTTACTTATGACACCATTAAAATAAATATTTTTATTAGTTCTTTGCTAATTTCATATGTACATATATTTTGATCATATTCACCCCATCTCTCCCCCAATTCCTCCCAAACCCAACTCATTCTCAATATTCTCTCCCAATTTTTTGTTCTTTTTGTGAGTTTTTAATAACCCACTGAATCTAAATAGTACTACTGTCTATATATTCCTAAGTGTTAGGCGATCCACTGGAGCATGGTTGATTCCCCAGGGGCCACACCCTTAAAGAAAACTGATTATCCCTCCCCAGAAGCCATCAGCAGCCCCTTGTCTGAGGGTAGAGGTGCATGAGCATCCCCCACCCGATGCTGGGATGTTGACTGGCTTGATCTTGTTCAGGCAACCACAGGTACGAGGAGTTCATGTGTGAAGAGGTCCTGTCAGACACTCAGAAGATGCCTTTTTGGCCTGGCCCGCCCCAACCAAAGAGAGGTCATATCGTCCTTTCTTCTGTGATGGTCCCTGAGTTTTGGGGTTACTGAGATATAAACATCCCATTTATAGATGAGCATTCCGTTGACATTTATTCTCTGCACCTTGACCACTCATAACTCCTTTTAAAGGACAAACTAAAGGGTGAATGCATGAAGCAATAACTGTAAATCCACATGACAGGCTCACTGGTATAAAGACAATTATTGATAATATATCAACATAAAGGAGAATAGAACGGCACAGAATCAGAATTTTGTGCCTTATTAAAAATAAGTTGTTATTTAACTAATACTCAAGATAGGGATTCATAATTTTCTGATACTTGTAACATCTCAAAGCTACATTTTTCAAAAATCATACTTTAGGATTTACTTAGTATTCAAAATGAATTTAGCATTAAAAACAGATAATTAATATTTTGTTGTTCATTTATGTTGCTATCTTAAGTCAGTTAGCAGTCGGGTGAAATAAAAAGTAAAGCCCTAAATTAAAAAAATTAAGTTGTTATTCATTTAAATATATAGTTACAAATTGAAATGTTCATTGTAACCCTTACTGTAAGTACCAAGAAGATATAGTTTAAAAATAGAAAGCAGATAAGATAATTAAATGATGAACCAGCAAATATCTATTTAATAGAAAAAAAGGTGGTGATGGAAAAACAAAGGACTAGTATATATATATATATATATATATATATATATATATATATAGGAAATGGCAGAGTGGCAGACATATCCTTTCTTATTAATCAGATTAAATGAAAACAAACTAAAATTTCCAATTAAAAGATACTGGAAATGGATTTTTTTTTAAACCATGAGCCAACTATCTTGCATTTATAAGAGACTCTCTAAAGATACCCAGGTTGGAAGGTAAAAAACTATACCATGTAAACAGAAAATAAAAGAGGGACCACAACCTGACTTTAAGACAAAAGTTTGTTAGTGAACACAGAGGATGCTACTATATACTGAAGATGCTATTGCTTGAATATATTTGAACCTAGCAGCGGAGCTCACAATGCATGAAGCAGACAGATCTCTGAGAGGGGCGGAGGGAAAGGCAGTATGGTCTCAAATATTTGATCCCTATAAACTCTTAGGGATTAAGATGTTGCGACGAGAGACTCGCTCCTTTGACCTGACACACCCCCTTTCTTAGAGCTCCCTGTTAAAGCAGAGTGGCAGCCCTGGGGCCACCGCTTGTTAGCACCTTAGTTGAAACCAGATGAAGACCTTTGGAAGAACTGTTCACGGCAGACACAGAGTAGGGCTGTTTGGCAAAGTTCACAGGTCTGGCTGGAGTGGGCTTCTGAGGAGAGTGAGGAGTCCAGAATTGGGTGAAGAACAGGACAGAAAGTACAAAGGGTGAGAAGGAAGAAACCGCATGTCTGCAGGGTAACATGAAGTACCCCAAAGACGCTGAGAGAATCACCCCCTAAGCAGGAACGAAACACTTGGGACGTTAGTTTGGTGCTGGCCTTCCTGACTTGGCAGCCTAAGGTTGTGGGTGGTAGCAGACAGAAAGCGGCCCAGGTCAGCTATGGGTGAGAAGGATGTGGGCGCTGTAGGGCTGGCATGAGCCAAGGTCACTCATAGGTAAAGGACCCCAGGTCTCAGCTGCTTCCCCAGTCCTAATGAGTGACAGGGAGGGAGAGACCCAGCCTTGGGCCTGGAGTCAGCCAGGGACCCTGCTGGGATACAGGCCCTGATTGGAAACCCAGGAATCCCAGAAGTCCACGGGAACAAACCACAATAAGGTCAAAAGCAAAGTCAGTTCTGACCCGGAACCCAGCCAATGGGCTGGGAAGAGAGATGTTCAGGTGAGTTGGGCTGGTAAGTGTGTCCGTTCAGGATAGAGGTCTGGAAAGTGGGCTGGGCAGTGACTCTGTGCTACCCATGAGAACAGGCCCTGGGAACCAGCACCTGTGAAGTACTGGGGACAGGGCTGAGTCCTTCCTGGCCATTGTCTCTGCAATTTGAGCTCCATGGGAGGAAGACATTAAAACTTTCCGTCTATGACAGATGAGCAAGAAAGCTGGTCAGTCAACAGGGGTACAAATGGAATGGAGCCAGAAGGTTCTTCTGAACACTGCCAGCCTCTGGCTAGGGTGATAGCTCCTAAGGGTGGCTCAGAACCACACAGTATCTTAAAAAGAACGGGAGGAAGAGAAGCTGAGAGCTGGGGACAAGGGACTTCTCAGAGCCCCACGGAAGCTCACATTCTTCTTTCCTTTATAGTGGGGCTAAAAAAGGGGGGAGGGCAACCTAGGCCTCCTGCCTCTATTTCTACCCACTCCTGGACCTCTGGATAATTACGGAATTTGCCACGTGTCCAAAGGCTTGGCACCAGCTTCCTCCCTGGACCTCCAAATCCTTCAAGGCACTTTGTTTTAGATCAGGAATGGTAGCTCTAGTAGCGACATTGTATTGGGCATTAAGGCGTCTGGGGACCTAGAGGATCCCAGGTACAGCCTTTCACTCAGTGAATTCCAGTTCTGTCTCTGGTCAGAAGCAAAGGAGCCAGCCACGCTCCCCATGGCCATCCTACCTTGTACCCATCCTCCACACACGCAGAGTGGGCACTCCCTCTGACTGGCTCCCATACCCCTTCTGCATGCTCCAACCCACGAGCGTAACTACCACCAATGCACTTCTGCTAGGGAGCGGAGCTTCTTGGGCGTTGTCTCCAGTCTGAAACTGAGGTCTGAGGCTAGCCCGTGAAGGACAATGACTGTCACAGAGCCATCACAAGGCACCCTATGTATCTGAGCAGCACGCCCCCAGCATCGAATAAGCCATCGTGTCTTTAACTGATGGGGCAGGGGTCTGCTGTGGGAGCTGGGCCTCCTCAAGGCACTCAGGGGTGATGCTTAGGTAGAGGATTGCTAAGCATCCTCCACAGCTCTCTCTTTCCTGCACACGTGAGATCAGAAAATCCCTGAGAAATGAAGGCGGGCATGTGCCCGATAACTATGGGGGCTCTCGTTCCTTAGTGGCGCTGGGGAAGAGGCTGTAAAACGTGCCTAGGAACTCTAGCTCACTGTTGCTCCTTGTTTATTTGGCTGTGTGGGGTTGCCCCTAATATTCTGTCCCCTTAGTGAGTATCGCTTGTTGGGCCTCCCGCTTTTCCTGGAGCTGGTGCCTGGCTCTTCAGCTATGGACTTGGAATGTCAATCACTTGTAAATAGGGACCTTTGTGATCTTTTTAGCCTGTCTTCCATCCAGCGCAAAGATGTACCTTCTACCATCCAGACAGTCAGCGCTGAGCAGCAACAGGCCAGCCAGACAGACAGACAGCGCTGACCACCAGCAGGGAATGGACCCTGAAGTCAGGCCCCTCTGCTGAAGCCAGCAGCTACAAGCAGCTCACTTCTTAAGCACTAGCAAAATGTCAACATCAGAGCTACATTTTAAAAAAGAATACAACCTCCTAGAATAAAGGAAAATGAAATAAAATAAAGCCGATAATTATGGACCTAGTGTTGGGTCCCCATCCCCCGCCACACCTGCCTATCAATCTACCCTGTCAATAACCAAATGTGATTTCCCAAAGAGGTATTTGGAGGAAATGCCTTCTACACAGCGACACATATCTTATTCAGACCCTCCAGAAACGGCTACCATCTTTGGCCATAGATGGTTTCCTCTTTTGGTTTCTTTGTCAAGGAAGGCATAGGAATACGCCTGCTGTGTGACTCCAGGTGTGGAGTTGTCACTGCCGTTCACCCTGGGGTCAGGGTTGAGGCTCTTCAGGAAGCACATTGCAGAGACCACAGCACAGATCCAGAGGGTGCAGTGACTGCTGGGAGAGGCTGTGAAGCCTGTGGTTCGGGAACTCAGGAAGAAGCAGAGAAAGAGCCCCGGGAACTGGAGCAGACCTTCTAGTGTCTCAAGGTCCATGACGTGTGTGTCCACAGCAGCTCTCTTCTTTCTGGAGAACAGGGGTCAAAGCAAAGGCAGTCTACCTCAGGATCACCCAAATGGCACCTCTTTGGCCTTCAAGAAACATCACGTTGCCCCTGCACAGTTGCCATGGCAACCGCAGTGCAGCGCCTCCTAAGGGCATGCAGCAAGGAGAAGGGAGGTGTCGAAGGCACATGGTGACTTTTCTGGAAAATCACATTTGCTCCTTTCCTTCACGAAAGCACCTTGGGGGTGGCGAAGGAGTAGGTATTGGGGTGTAGAAGAGATCTTTAAGATAGAGAAAAAATAGACTTTTGGCTGCAGGCACTTCCTCCCATTAGGGGAGGCAAGTCACCAACAAGGACAAGGCAGGGCGGGCCTTGCCAGGTATTGCTACATAGGAGACAAAGTGCTGGCTCAGGTAGCCATGTGACCTTGGCCTGTGGAGGATTGCTGGCTGAAGGTGACCCTGGGCACTGTGATGATGGCTGTGGAGGCCTCCTGTCAGCTGAAGGTGACCCTGGGCGCGGTTAGAATGGCTGCAGAGGCCTCCTGTCAGCTGAAGGTGGCCCTGGGCGCGGTTAGGATGGCCGCGGAGGCCTCCTGTCAGACACAACAGGATTTCTTCTTGGCTGGGGGGCCAACCTGAATGGTGTCCTTCCTCACTGTGTCCTCTTGCTCCTTGAGTAACCTGGGTAGTGTGGGGATGGGGGAGAAGAAGAGATAGTGTCAGCCGCAGAAACTGCCAGGCTCGGGGCTGGCACTGTGGACCAGCAACCCTCACCTGAGCACCAGTGTTTAAAGTCTACATGGAAGTATGACCATAATTGTGAGGACAGAGCTCAGTCACCATGGACTCGTCACGACACCTCCACCGGGAAGCCACCCCTGATCATCTTGCTGAACCTCTGTCCCTGACAGCACGCTAATCCCTCTCTGTGTGACTCCATCACTCAGGGTCATATGCATTTGCTTAAGGACCAAGACTGCGCCTTTATTCTGGGGACTCTGCAGCCACCACAATAACAAATTACACATCTGAAGCTCAGCAGATGTTCATGACTGGTTGTCAACTCTGCAGGATGGCACCTGTGCCCAGGGCTCCAGGTTAAACATAGGAGGCGCGAGGTGACAATGGCAGGAAGGGTCTTCCTCTGTGCGCCCCAGCCACTCGCACCTGCTTTGTCTCCTTTGATTTCACAACCTGTTAGTAGGCAGGGAGGGTGTGCCTTATTGTCTTACATTCCCAATGTAGTCAGTGAGTGATGGCAGAGAAAGGTCGAGAACTTTCCCCTCAGTGTATGTCACAACCCTTAGCCGCTCTAACACATAGTAGACTTGTTCTTGAGTCTTAATTACTCAAAGTCAGGTATTTTCGGATGCCCCAGCAGGAGTGCTGAGTGTAACACGGGTAGCGCTCAGTGCTTGTTGGCTGGAAGGATGGACGGAAGCTTGGGTACTGAAAAGGCCCTGGGGTGGTTTGGTTTGCCTTGTTTTTTGGTGTAGACAGGCTCTTGGAGACTTTCTACATGGCCAGCCCTTTCAGTACTGTTCCTGCCTTCAGGAGGGTGCCCTGCTTGCTTCACTTTTACACAGCCCATCTCTCTCTGGTTCCCCACTCTCCAACCCAAGAATCCATACTGTGAACTCCACATGTTCCCAAGCAGGCTCTCAACTGATCCCCTTGAAAAGTCAGCTGCTGCTAAGGCGGACTTCTGATGGGACGCTTTGGAGGTGCATCTTCTGGACAAAGGGCAGCCTTTGCAACTGAGGGGGACTGCAGTAGAGGTGACAGGCAGGGGTGCTTTTCTTCCCTCCACTATTATTTCAGAAGGCTGACTTTGACCTCCAAAGATCCCCCATTAAAATCCTAGTTGTGCCTGCACTCAGGGGCTCAGAAGACAGGAAAAGAGGCTCAGATCTGGCCTGACTGGGAACTAGGGAGGGCAGCAGGCACCATCCAGCCCGACTGCAGCTGGGCTCAGCAGTGTTTCCCTGGCTGGGTGCTTTTCCTACCTGGCCAAGTGGAGCAGGGACTCTTTGGTGTTGTGACCGGAATAGGCGCTGCATTCATAGAAGATTAAACTGTTGTCCTGGAATCACAGAGCAGAAGGGGCATGTGGAAAGAACTGGAAGAGTGTGGGGACCAAAGGAAGCCAAGGAGCTGTGACTACAGCCTTGCCGCTTGGTTTCTTTCTCTTAAGGCCCCTGATGAATGCTGGTTCTGTATGGAGCTATCGGCAAACAATAACAATATAGCAATCCTTGCCGGGCAGTGGTGGCATATGCCTTTAATCCCAGCACTCAGGAGGCAGAGGCAGCGGATCTCTGTGAGTTCGAGGCCAGCCTGGTCTACAAGAGCTAGTTCCAGGACAGGAACCAAAAGCTGCAGAGAAACCCTGTCTCGAAAATCCAAAAAAAAAAAAAAAAGAAAGAAAGAAAGAAAGAAAGAAAAGAAAAGAAAAGAAAAGAAAAGAAAAGAAAAAGAAAAAAATTATAGCAATCCTATGATAACAACCTAGTGCCTGCCTGTGTTTACACTTTCTTGAAGCTCGGTCAAGACTGGACTTGCTTGTTTCAGGCTCACATCAGTCTTCGAACCAGGTAGAAAGGCCAAAGTTGGACAACGCTGCTACCATTTTTCAGGCAGGGAAACCGAGTCTAGAGAGGCAGTGTGGCAGTTCTGCTCAAGTCAGGCATTTAATGAGCAGAAGGGCTCCCCTAAAACCGCTGCTATAGGACATTGCTCTTCTGTAGACTTGGGCAGAGGTCATGGGGCTCCAGTAAGCTTGTACTCTGGCTGCCCAGGCTGTGAGCATCGGTATATGGGTAACTGTCCATCACTCGTTAGGCAGAGGTGGTGCTGTATACCTGGGGGCTCTGGGCCAAGGACCCCATGTCCATTGGTCACTTCCATTAATAGGTACTAGGTTACTTACTTCATATCAACAGTGCTAAAGGAACCGAGCTCTGGTTTGGATGCTCTGCCTTTGGAGGGTGGTGTCGGTGGTACCTGAGACACTCTGAAGACTAGCTCAGGGGGCTTTGAAGACAGTGGCTTCCAATTCAGATCTTTTCGTCCACACTCAGAGACCCTGCTCCAGTCTCTGCCTTGTGCCCCACATGTTCTGTATCTTCCTGTCTACTTTCTGCCCAACACTGACTCTGGAGAAGGCTATAAGAGAAGCCACATCAAGGATGGAGGTGCAAACAGAAAAGTCCAGAACCTAGACCCGGAACACATGGCTTGCCTTTCATCTTCAACTGTTACCCTACACTACTACACTTGGAATGAATCATTCAGCTCCTGTCCGCATGTTTATTTATTTTTTACCAATTGAAAATTAAATATGTGTGAGTGTGTGTGCACGCGCATGTGTGTGTGATCCCCAGCACTGCATAAAAAAGAACATGTTGGCACACATCTGTAATCCTGGCACTTGAAGGCAAAAGCAGAAAGATCAGAGTTCAAGGTTGTCCTGGGATATAGTAAACCTTGCCTCAATACAAAAATAGAATCAAAAATGAAAAAAGAGAGAACATAAAAGAAAATGGGATGATAATAATAATAATTCAGGTTTGTATTCTTCAGCTGAAGCATTTTTATCTAGATGTATTTGAAATTCCAAAGTTTCTTATTTCAGAAAGGTAATAAATATATACTACACGTTACATATTACCCTCAGTGGGTCTGGGACAGATCGTTGTAATCAAATATATTAATATTTCTCTAATGAGACATTTGGATATTCACCATAAGTGAGATAAGGTTTATAAAGAGCCTCATGCCAATTCCAGTTAGATATCCTGCTAGATGGGATGCAAAAACAAGACAAACAAAGGAACAAAACCCAAAAGCCTGCCTATCGTCAAATCCTTTGAATGTCAGGACCATGGCCGTGCCCAGTGACCCTGCCCAGTGACCCTGCTCAGACACCAGTCAGACCCGTCAGCATCCTCTCCTTTGATCCTTACCATCTGTGCTCATTTTGGGCTCTGAGCTTAAGTCCTGTTTTGAGTAAACAATTTAAGAACTTAAAATCACTGGGCACTGTGCCTTCTTCTGGGTACACAGTTCCATGAAACCAGAGGCAAGAAAGGAACACAGGGGGAGCCTTTCTGCTCCCCCATTTTCCACTGGGCCCTGCTGGTCCCAAAGGCCGCTACTTATTTTTTGATACTTTTCAGACTTTTCCAGCCTCCCCCTTGAGTTTTTCAGATCTCAATTTTGAGATCTTATATCAAAAATATTCCACAGCAAAGTGGTCCACACTGTTGCTCGGGGGATGGTGAGGTTTTCATTGTCTCAGGCGATCAAGTGGAGATGCAGATTTCAGCACCCGACCAAGATTAGAGGGGACAGTCTCCCGTTTTCTTAGAACTTGTAATTCCATGTTACACATAAAAGGGGTTAGGGCAACTCTCTTACCCAGTGTCCCGCATGCAGCTCCATCTTACGAACCTCACCTCTCTTTACAGCTGTACACGTATAGGACCCGAGTCATTCCCAAGATGCCAAGATGTTCAATTGTTTCCCTTCAACAGGGCTTCCAGAAGTTCCTACCAGGGCTCCTGAGCTTATTCCTGAATACCGGGAGGGCCTCTGTCCTATCCAGAAAGAGGAAAATATGGGCTTTTTACCTTGGCAAGTTGCTCTCCCAGGCCTCGGGGGACTTCCCGCTCCTTCTCATTGTCAAGTTTATTGCCCAGCAGCAGAACAGGAATCCGGTCTCCCACAGCTTCCTGCAGAACAGATCATCCCTTCACTGAGAGAAATCTCCCTGGATGATGCCAGACAGCAGGTTCACAGGGCTGCCTGGAAGAATCCAGACTCATAGGAGAGCCCAGCACGGAAGAGTGAGATTCGAGGCCATTTGCCATGATTCTGCAAAGTGCTAGGACCTGTCTCTCCCCTCCTCCCCACTCCCCATCCATGCAACGATCTCTCTCTTTTCACCAACCTCTGGCTCTTGTATTAAACATACCAACTTTCCACTTGTAATGAAGAGGAAATAGCGGGATGAGAGAGAGGGCGTGGACACCAAGGGATGGTGAATTCTGACTTACAGAGCTTTGCTAAGTCACCAGACCCAGGCTAACAAAGTAGAACAAACCTAGGAAATTAGTTACTGTAGATTGGAGCTGGTCTATGGTTGCTTTGAGGAGAGGTGGCATCTTGAACCTCTGTGACACATGAGCTCCCTGAGGGGACACTCAAATCTGAATCATCGTACTGAACCAAAGAGCTCCCTCCATAAGTGGCTGCTGTTAGCTTAGCTGGGGGCAGGCACTTAGGACTCACACTCCTAGGAACTCTGACTCCTAAGAAGGCCCAACTTAGGGCAGAGTTTTGTGCCATAGCCACACTTCTCTGTTCAGAAGAGATGACTTCACACAAGGTGACAACTGTGTTTGTTCTTGTAGTGGCTGTGACATCTCGGCCATATCCTGGAGGCTCTACCCTATGGGCAAAAAGGGGGTGCTACATGTGTGTCCCCAGAGGCGGAACAATGGGCCTGGGACACACAGTTATATAGTGAGTAAATACAGTAATGTTTACATTTAAGAAGGTTGATGTTTTACTTTTTGAATTACTTAATTAGGGGCTTTTAATCATAATTTGGTAACAAATAGTTATTCACTGTAGCTAAATGTTTTGCTAAATAGAGGGGCTGTGGGATAATAGATGCTTAGAAGCTTGAGTTCTGGCTTTGCCAAAAGTCTCACTTGCTTTACCTCGGCATCTCATGCAAACGGCTAAAGAGCATCTGATCAGAACGCCTGGTCTAAAGTTTAAATTACCTCTAAAATTAAACCCTCCGTGTTTACTTAATCTGCACGTTCATTTTTTTTTTTTTAACTGCAGTTCAGTGGGAGAAAGTAATCCTCATTTGCTAACAGGGACATCAGGCTCAGAGGACCAAAAAGGCACAATTCAGCCACAGAACAAGAGACGAAGGCCGCTGAGTCCACGGGTCCATCCTTCTCTGAAATTGCTGTCTAGATTCATATTTCTAGGGAGCACTCTGCTGCCTGGTACGTTACTAAATAGAACACTCTAAAAATGGCACCCACTGGGAAGAGAGAGATGTATGTTCACAGTGATGTCTCCTGTCTTCTGACCCACTAAAATAAATCAAATCGCACGGGTAGTTGACAAGTAAATAGTACTTCTCTACAGTGAGAAAACCAGCTAACAGCATATATGGACTGCTATATGTGGTTCCTTGTTAGCCGAGGGTTACTTAACGGGAATGCCCCAATCTGTCCTGTGAGTGCGCAGACAACAGAATACTTATGCAAAGAGGGTTTTTTTCACATAAAAGGAAGAAAAGAGGAGGATTTGGGGAACTGGGCCAAAAGACTTGCTGTTTAGAGCACATGAGAAAGATCTATTTGTAGACGTATGTGTGAGAATGACTAAGGTTTGTGGGATTTCTTGACATGGAAATTCTGCGAATATGAGCATCAGGCCTAAATTCTTGGCATAGAAATTCAACCCAGGTTTTATTAGTAGATAGAATAGGTCAGGCTGCAGCTTCCTTGCAAAGGGGATGATGGGCACCGAATGTCTGAGTAAGATGGGGTGGGGCCTGCATCTCATGCCTGATATGGACCTTCTTCAGAGCAAACACCAACGTCTCTCTCAGGAAGAAGGACACTCTTCTTTGGGAACTATTCCTAGACAGAGGAAGGGGAGAGTTTAGAAAGAGCAGAAAAGCAGGCCACACTCCCAGCTGGATCCCATTCCCGTCTTTTGCTTGTTCATCCATTGCACAAGCACTCTGGACGGCTCACTTCCCCTCTGCGGGCTGCCCTGAGAACAGAGAACAGGCACAGCTCAAGGTAAATGAGATCGCACAAGGCCAGAGGGTGCGCCAACTGTGGCAAGCAGCAGTCCTCATGCTCCTGACCCCATCACCCACAGAGTGATAGGAGGTCTGGCTTGTGTGTCTGTCTTCAGAGCCTCCCTGACTCCTGCAGAAGTTGATGCCTTCCTTATTTCTAACAAGGTTCTCAGCCTATCTGGTACTACTTGGTACAAAGAGACATGATTACCTATTAGAGGCTGCAACGTTTTCCTCTTAAATTTATAATTATTTTAGTTTATCGTCATTTCTCATTATCATTATTTTGGTGACGGGAACGGAAGGCAAGGCTGGCACTCTCCCACCGAGCTCTGCCTCCAGTCGAACATCTCCCTTCGAAAGTGCAAAGTTTTCTTCTGCTAAGCCTGGGAGACTATGGTGAACAGTTCTTTTTTATCCTCTGTTGTTGATAATGCTCTGGAATCCCAGAATACGCACCACAGGCCAGTTTGAAAGCTCAGGAGACTGGGAGCTGCCACCTTCTCTCTGGATGGTTCCTCTAGCAGATCCTGCTCTCTAAGCCACTAGTCTCTGATCCTTAAAACAGGCTTCTAGAAAACGTCCCTGTTCTAGAATGTTCTAACAGAGAAATCTCTCTAGAACTTTGATTTGCCATAGCTGCCTTTCTCCATATTTGAGTGTGATGGAAGATATATTTAAGATCATCCATCTCTAGCTTTACAGAACAAGAACTGTCAACTAGGAGCAGAGGCCTGTCACTCAGCCCTGGGTGTGCAGCTGCTGGGTTGAGCTGGTGTGTGTGTGTGTGTGTGTGTGTGTGTTTGTGTGTGTGTGTGAGCGTCTGTGCGCATGTCCAAATGTGCATGTGAGAATATCTGTTTGCTGGAGGCATGAACACGCACTTAGCTGGGGGAATGTTGCTATTTCTCTGGAGCCAGAAAAAAAAATTTTTCAGCACATTAAAGCACGCCGTTATACTAAGAAAAAAATGACTGCAAAATTATATCTTGAGGGTTTCCATATTTATCCACCCCCTGGACTATGAGTCAAAACAAGATTTATTTGTACAGTTCGTTTTAAACTGCCAGCACTTCAACTTGGAATGTGTGTGTGTCGGGGGGGAATCAAACTGCTATTTTTGCTCCCTGCTGTGCTTTGCCACCGAGGACAAAGATCACAGGCTGAGATTTCGCTTGCAACCAGGAAGGGAGAGGGAATTGGGCCAGAAGCTCTACAGATGAAACTGGAGAAACAAGGCCTGGAGAAGAAACCAATACCCCTACATTTGAGGAGATTTTAGCATGGTCATATGAAGAATGCAGGGGCAGAGCCAAGAGCCATGTTCTAACTGCACTTCACAAGTTGTGGGTGCCTTTGGACAAGTCGCTTCCTCTCTTTGTTCTCCAAGGTGAGGTGTGTGTGTGTGTGTGTGTGTGTGTGTGTGTGTGTGTGTGTGAGAGAGAGAGAGAGAGAGAGAGAGAGAGAGAAAGAGAGAGAGAGAGAGAGAGCTCGCGCACACATACACACATGTGAGCACATGCGTGTGTTGTTTGTTTAGCTCAGAGATGCTGTTCTATATGGATTCACCTTCCCATCATTTCCTCCTTCCTTAATGGAGAGACATTGCAGTATGCTACCTGAATAATTAAGAAAGAAAAGCTGAACGTGAAGTTCAATAGGCACAACAGGCTTTGGAGATTTGCAGCCTGGACTTGGGGTACACACCAGCCCGCATTGCTGTACCCAGGTCTGTGACCTCTGTCAGATACAGGTCCCCTGGAATCTTCAGATATCTAGCTTATCCATGGTCTTAATATGGCATGCTTCGAGCCGAACTGCTTCCTTCTCAAAACTGGAATGGTCAGATTCATTCTCCTAGAGGTGATGAGGTGAGGGGCTGGGGATACAGAGCTGGCACGAAGGACTTGTGGCTCACAGTTGAGTCATTAAGGACCATGCCTGGGCCAAGCCCAAGCCTCTTCTGAACATGGCTCGTAGGCAATGTGGAGCTACCTGGTGAGGGAGAGCTAGGAGGGGATGCAGGAGAGAACGGCAGAGCCACCTTGTCACGCAGGACACTTCCGTTCAGTGAGACTGATGCCCATACCACTCTGCTCTCAGTGTGACGACGGAGGGAGAAATGGGGCCTAGCAGGTGGTATCATGTCATGAGGCATGCACCCTTGGAAGGCAGTGATAATTCTCGTGAGTCCCTGGTTAGTTCTTTTGGTTTTGTTTTTCAAGACTGGGTTTCTCTACGTAACCTTAACCAATCTAGAACTCACGCTGTAGACCAGGCTGGCCTCAAACTCACAGACACCCGCCTGCCTCTGCCTCCTGAGTGCTGGGATTAAAGGCATGGGCCACCACCATTCGGCCCTGGTTACTTCTTATAGGAGTATACTTCTTGTCTCCCTACCACCTTCCATCATGATGCAATGTAACTAAGAGGGTCCTGGCAGAGTGAAGCCAGTTCAGGTACCATGGCCTTGGTTCTCCCGAACTGTGGGCCAAGCGAGCTTTTCTTCATACACAATTTCTCTAGATATTTTCCCCGTGAAATAAGAGTCAGAGTTACTCTCCAGATGTTCTTACATGATGGTCTCTAGTACCCTTCAAGCTGGAAGGACCCTCAGGTTCTCTCATGTGTCCACTCTTGTTCTGCCATCCTCCTGACCCCAGGAGTTCAATGCTCTGCACCATACAGAGAATTCCATGATTCAGGGCCAGAAAGCGGCCGAGCTGACAGGGAAAGAACTGCCTCTCCCTCCCTGTGCACCTGTCCCCTCTCCACACAACCTCTTCGAAGACCACATCTTCCCCATTCATGGCAAACACAACAGTTTAAGGCTTGGTTTCCCAGCCTTCAGGTGGACGAGAGGTTGGGGGGAGGGCTGGGAATAGCTGGCCACCATTCCGTTAATAACGCAGCTTCAAGCCCTGAAGACTGTTATTAAAGCTCCCCCCCCCCGCCCTCCTTTTCCAGGCGAGGGAGTTGGCAAAGTGCTCTGAGCTCTTTGAAAAAATAAGGTTCTCCACAAATATAAAGCACTTATTACTTTCAGTTCCCCTCAGATCAAATTAGGTGTCAAGTTTTAATCTATCACCTGACACCTCTGATTGCCGGTTGCCAAGGCAGAATGACTTAGCTTTTCAAGAATGGGGGAATAATTACATCCATGATGCTTCTTTTCCGCACCTTAAAAACACGCAGTCAACCATTTGACACAGCCTCCTCCTCTCACTCCTGAACCCTGAGCCCTGGAACTGGGCGGTGGGGGGGGGGGGACTTCCCTGGTCCAGCCTCTCAGGTTTAGCGAGTGCTGGGCACATGGCCCGTGTTTAGAAAAGTCCTGGTGAGGGGTGGAGGTACTTTAAAAAGACTCAGAGCCTTGCTATTCTGAGAGAGGGAAAGCAGCATTGGCCTTTCTGTGAAGCTGTTAGAGGTTTGAAATTTCAAATGCCAGCACCTATGAGTGGCTCTGCCTTTTAACAAGACCCTCGGGAGACTCCCAGGCATGGAGGAGTTTGGGAAGCACTTATTCGTGGTAGGAACTATGGAGCCGGAAAAACAAAACCACTGGGACGGCTGGTTTTTATTTGGTTATTTGTTTTGGTTTTTGCTTGTTTCTGTTTTTTTAATTTCCAGGCCTGGGGCTGGTCCATCTCTAGGGAGGGCCTGGCCTTCAGTGCTGAGCCCAATGCTCAGGTGCTGCCTCTTCAGAGTTCCTTCAGAGTTCATCAGCACCTTCTGTCAAACTTGTTTTAAAAGACAAGATTCAAACTACAAATTACCCACACTTAGAAGATCCCAAGTTAGTAATGTACAATTTACCACCTCAGCCTGGTGTCTAAGCCCATGAGTGACTCAAGGCTCCTGTGAGGTAAGTGCCGGCCTAAGCACCTGATCACGGTGTTGAAGACCCCATTCCACCAAGGAGAGGCACATGGCGCTCACTCAGCACACAATTGTGTGAAGGACCAAGCTCATATCTCCCAAAATTTCTTCCTGTTCACCAGATTCAGCCTGATCTCTTCCTCTCTAGTGAGATCCCAGATTCTCTGGGAGCCCTGAGACTAGTGACACCCTTGTGACAGCAGAGAACACAGTTCTGTGTTTGCCTCCATCACTGCCATCAGTGCCAGACATTAGGACTGCCCAGCTCAGATCCATACTTGTGTGTGTGTGTGTGTGTGTGTGTGTGTGTGTGTGTGTGTGTCTGAGTCTAGGGGAAGAATGGCTAGTGATCTGTAGACATTACAGGCTCAGTTTCTTCACTTTGAGATGCGATAGATTATACTAAATTGTACTAGACTGACTATTTTCAAATGAAAACCCTGTTGTCTAACAGCATTTTATGTAGACCTCCAATGTGCAAAACTGGAAAAAAAGTTGAGCAGATAGTACAGAGAAAGGAGAACGTATGTAGCCAGAGACCGCTCTTACGTTTCCCGGCCGCCCAGACCCAAATCATCGCACAGAAGCTATATTAATTATAACACTGTTTGGACTATTATCTCAGGCTTCTTATTAACTAACTACATTTTAAATTAACCCATTTCTATTCATCTGTGTATCACCATGAGGCTGTGGCTACTGGTTAAGATTCTATTCTGGCATCTTTCTTTTTCAGCAGCTACATGGCATCTCTTTGACTCCACCTACTCTCCATATTTATCTCTTCCAGCCTGGCTATATTCTGCCCTGTCATAGGCTGAAGCAACTTCTTTATTAACCAATGGTAATAAAGCATATTCATAGCATATAGAGGGGAATCCCACAGCCACTAAACGTTTCCCTGCCCTGCCCCATCTTCCAGGAAATGTAAGCCTGATTCCAGGACTTCAAGGACAAAAAGTGTAAAACAAACAAACAAACAAACAAAAAACCCACCCCAAATCATCAGTATTGTTTCTCCTGGTACTGCCAGCAACAAAGAAAATAGATCAGGAAGAAGGGGAGGGGAAGGGAGGACAGGAGAAAGAGAAAAAAAGAAGGATGATGAGGATAAGAGGAGGGAGGAAGAGAATGATGCTGACAAGGATAATAGGGTGGGAAGGATTATGTCATAGTTTAAAGTTCAAATCGGATCTACCCATACCGTTGCCATGAAAAGACAACCCATGGCATTTCAAATTTTAGTTCTTCACACCCGTAAGTGTTTTAGGTACAGGAATTTTGAGAAATGATTTGTATTAGCTATTCTCTCAGAAACTTTAAATCTGCTTATATTTTGTCCCCTAATGTTCTTGGTAATGGGACACATGCAGATCGGCAGCTGAGAAAGGGCATGGTTCAGCTGAGATGCTGAAAAGGGGGCAGATTAGGGTGGGAGAAGTCAGACGTCAGAGCCAAGTGGGAAGAAGAGTCCAGGATGGGCAGACGGGGCTGGGATAAAGTTGTGAGTATGCTGAGGGCCACAAGGGAGAGTCAGGGAGCAGAGAGAAGTCTGGAAAGCCCAAGACCTCCCAGGAAGGGGACTGCTCACCTCCACGCTGCTCAGCCACTGCCGGATTGACAGGAAGGATTGCTTGGCTGTGAGGTCGTACATAACAACCACGCCGTCGGCCTTTCTGAAGAACTGCTGTGTGACACAGCGATACCTGCCACAGGAGAGCCAGTGTCAGGTACACACACCTTCCTTGGGAGCCCTGGCCTGGGACCCGGGTGTGCAGGACCTCACCTCTCCTGCCCAGCAGTGTCCCACAGCTGCAGAGCCACCTGTGCGTTGTCCACAGTGACCGTCTTCACTCGGTAGTCGATGCCTGCAAGGTGAAACAGCCCATGAGAGCTGCCTTGGTCATGGGAATCCTAGCTTCCAAGTTCAGAGACAATGCCTCTCTGTCTGGAACCAGGGCAGCCCATCTTCCCTGAATAGTGGCTACAGAGCAGTGTGGGAAGATCCACTGAGCACTGCACAGGGAGCCATGAGACTTGATTTCCTGTCCTGTTTCAGACTGAAAAACTTGATGGCATCAATGAAACCATCTTAGTTGTGGGCTTCTTACTATACCACCATGCACCTACTCTAGGATGCTTGGTGTGGGAGATCCTTCTGTGTTTGTGTTGTTTTTATTGGTTAATGAGTAAAGAATATGTCTCGAGCCTGGCAGGGCAGAATAGAGGTAGGTGGGGAAAACTAAACAGAATTCTGGGAGAAAGACAGCAGGAGACACCAAGTAGCCACCGCCGGAACAGATGATCCAGAATCTTGCTGGTAAGCCATAGCCACGTGGTGATACACAGACGAATAGAAATGGGTTAAATTAAGTTGTAAGAGCTGGCCACTAAGAAGCTAGAGCTAATAGGCCAAGCAGTGATTTAATTAATATAGTTTCTGTGTGGTTATTTCGGAGCTGAACAGCTGGGAACAAACAAGCAGCCTCCAACTACAGATACTGGCTAAAGTCATGTCAGGGCCTATGTACAAAAGCAACATGCAGTGAGATTTGCGGACTGAAATAATGACCATCACCACATTTATTCCTTACTCTGTAGCTTGCCCCTCTCATTCTCTTCTTTCGGTGAAACCACTTTCAAAATATTCCTAGTAAATTCAAACACCCTGAGGGGATGAAGCATACTTTAATATTCCTATCAGATAACCCAAAGGTGTATAAAGGGGGAGTTTGGAGAGGAGGAAGATGAGTGGAGGAAGAGCAGGAGGAGGAGGGGAGGGGTTGGCAGGGAGCAGAAGAACAAAGAGGAGGTAGGAGAAAGGGACAAAGGCAGCATTCACTCCTGAGAAGAGTCTAGGACTCTCAGTTATCATGAGACTACTTATGATCGTCTCTTCATTTGTGTGGCCCTTGACCCTCCCCGGGATGGACTACCCAGAGGGTCAGGGGCAGGTCAGTGACAGGTAGTCTGTGCAGTTCTCAGAACTGAAAATCTCAACACAAGGTCTTCTAGGATTCTCCAACCTTCTGGATTCTCTGAGCTACATTGAAAGATGAATAATTGACTAGGGCCACACATTAAACTCAATGGGGTATGACTGTGGTTTGTGTGGCATAGCTTACTCTATGTATGTGTGTATGTATGTATGTATGTATGTATGTATGTATGTATGTATGTATATTGTGTGAGGACTACACAATCGAGTCACACACAGAGAGAAAATCAGGTAATGTTTCAGGTAAGTTTACACTTTGGTGTTAGGCCACATTCACAACTAGCATAAGACACATATGGCCCTCTGCTCACAGGGTGAATACCACTTTCATAGGCCTTTTTCTCTCCTGGGAGCCTAAGAATGTTCAAACATGCATAAAGATGTTTTTTAAGCCTTATTATTTATGACTCCTGGTTGCAGAACTCGAAGGCATCCCTTTCCACTTTCCCAGAGGCCCAAGAGTCCTTACCCTGCAGGGAGAGAGAGCAGAACAAGGAACAAGCCTTCACAGAGAGTAGCAGGAGAAACTCAGCAGTTACGGAAGAAGCAGGAAGTGGTAAATGTCACCCCAGGCCCTTTGCTTCATAGACAGGCCCTTTGCTTTAAGACAGGAATGGATTCATCTGGGTGAGAAAAAGAGTAGAATGTTTTTCACTGTATTTCCTTCAGTGTCCTCAAGACACCCATGAGGGTATTGCAGATACACACACACACACACACACACACACACACACACACACACACACACGCACGGAGAGATGAAAAACTGCGGTCAAGGCTCCACACCCCATTCCAGCATCTTTACCTGGAGCACAGGCTACCTGAATCTTCCTCTCCCCAGGCAGCCCATGGTCATGTTGACACCTGCTAGCTTCTGAACTGGGGGTAAATTTTCCTCTTGGCTAAAAGCATGAGAGGGAGGGGTACCCCAACTCTTTATGCTTTGGAGAAGTACGCTCTTCCCTTCTTTCTCACTCCTTTTGAGTGAGCAACCACCGGCAGGGTCAGATCTGAAACCCCTCATAGGGCCTGAAACCCCGTGAATGAGCTTTCTGTTCTTGGCATGGGAAACTGGGAAAGGATGAGTGGGTATTGCTGGAGGCAGCTGGTGTTGGCTGCCTCCAGAAAGCCACCTCTACCTTTTCGATTGGTTGCTAGAGGATGGATAGTGTCTTTATTTTGCAGGGAGTGAGGTAGACGGAGGGCTGGACAAATGTGTTCTGTGCAGTGGTGAGCTTGATATGAGTCCCCGCTGGATGCGAAAGGCATTTCCTTGTCCAGCATCAGACAGGCAGCCAGAGGAGCATGTAAGCAAGTCCACAGAGGCTGGGTGTGCAGCTAGAGCACAAGGACAACGTAAGGTGAGCACGGAATGACAACGAGCACACCCAGACACCATGGCAGGAGAACAAGAGCTCAACAGAAGAGGCAGTAGAGTACTGTGGGGCCAAAGGGCCCAGACCAGATGAGTTTTAAGACCATCTGTCACTCTAAAGGTCCAAGCACCAGAAGACCTGGGCCCCACCAATGACAGGCAGTATGACCTTGATGATGTCATCCCACCTCAGTTTTAGAGATTCTGTTCTTTGTATAATAAGGGGGATGGAGGTTTGAAGGAACACTAGATTGGTGTTTCATAATCTCTAAATTCTGCCTGAGCATTCCACGATGACATCGAGATGTCCTTCAACTTGCCACCTGATTAGATTGACAGCTACAGTAAAGAAATCACCAGTTACTAGAAGTGAGCTGCAGAGTGGTGTGGGTTAGGGTTGCGCTGAAGGGTCCCCAGAAGGTGACATCAGTCTTTCTGGTGAAGGCAGTCCAGGCTGTCACCATGCAAGGAGGGGAGGGAATATGTCCACAAGTTGCCTTACAGGAGGGCCCAAGGGTGCTTCAGGAATTCCCTACAGGACATGGGGATGGGGACCTCACTGGTTGTCAAGAGAGAACAGAGCGCATTCTAACAGGACATGATCAAAAGGGAGGGTAAGAAACCATGTGGAGTAGTGCACCTGAGCCCTGGGGACCAGCCAGGGAGATTTGTTCTCTCATGGTCACTCTTACTGAGGGCCTCTCTCCCCTCACAATCTGACTGGATGTGAATAGACCATTCCCAAGGTCTTTCCAGCTCCAGGGCTCCACAAAAACCATCCGTTGATGTCTACAGGTTCAAACAGCTGCTCATGAAGGAGCAGGCAGGGTCCTGAGGTGGAGTAGGCAGGACTCCACAAGGTTTACCTTATTGTACACAAAGGCAAAGGTTCTACACACCATTTTTCTCATGGAGTGTAGGAGACCAGGAAGTCAGCTCAAGTGACAGAGGTGAGTCTGAAGAAAGGCCCAGTGTGTGCTGCTGAGTGGTGTTGTGGGAAATTAGTTGAAGATGTGTTACATTCATTTATGCTGTGAGACATTTGTTTAATGATGCAAAGACGTGTTGCACTCTTTTATGCTGCATTTGTTTAACTCTGTGAAGATGTGTTACTTTGCCTGTTAAACACCTGATTGGTCTAATAAGCTTAACGACCAATAGCAAGGCAGGAGAAAGGATAGGTGGGGCTGCCAGGCAGACAGAATAAATACAAGGGGATAAAGAGAAGACCAAAGAGTAAGAAATGGGAGGAGAGGAGGACACCAGGGACCACCCACCCAGCTACACAGCAAGACACATGATGTGGGATCCCCCTCTGTATACTATGAATATGTTTTATTACCATTGGTTAATAAAGAAGCTGCTTTGGCCTATAACAAGGCAGAATATAGCCAGGCTGGAAGAGATATAGAGAGAGAGTAGGAGGAGTCGAGGAGACATCATGTAGCTGCTGAAGGCGAAAGATGCCAGAACAGAACCTTACCTGGTAAGCCACAGCCTCGTGGTGATACACAGATTAATAGAAATGGGTTAGTTCAAGATGTAAAAGCTAGCTAGAAATATGCCTAAGCTATTGGCCAAATGGTGTTGTGTTAATAAAGTTTCTGTGTGATTATTCAGGCCTGAGCACCTGGGAAATGAACGAGTAGTCTACTACAGTGACAGAGTAGGAAGTACAGAAATGTATATAGAATAGAAAAAGATAAAAGCCCAGGGTCAAAAGGTAGTTGGGATAATTTAAGAAAAACTAGCTAGGAACAAGTCAAACTAAGGCTGGGCAATCATAAGACAGAATAAGTCTCCATATATTTTTTGGGGAGCTGGGTGATGGGTTTCCCAAAGAGCAAAGAGTAAAACGTTACCAACTACATAGTGGAGTCCTATCTGCTGCTCTGGACAAGGGGTTGGCCAGAGTTCTGGGTGGGGGTTGTGTTGCTGTGGCCTTGGGAAACTGACTCTGATGTGATGCATCATCCTTAAAGTAGCGTATTCTGGTGGCTGATATGGCGGTTGCTAATCAGTTCACACACAAAGGACAAGGTCAGGCACCCTGGGCTAGACAACTTGCCCTAGAGAACCTGCTAGTACTCTGGTGTGTTTGTGTCCTGTGATAAAGGACCTGTAGTTTGTCCTTTTCCTAAATTGTGGAAGTTTCCCGAAATGTGTGGTGGGCTCCAGGGAAGTACAAATGGGTCGGTGTTTTTCATCAGAGCCTTCTATCTCAGGCCTGAGGTGGGAACTACAAGCGGGCTTGACTCCACTGTCAGGAGAGATGAGCCTGGAGGCTCACAACACATCTCGGTCACCATGAGACCATCGTAGACCCCTGACTTATAAGTCCCACACTGGAGCACCCTCCAGGAAAGCCAGCCAGCCCTTCTGCCTCCAGCCACTGCGGCACCGATAGCAGACGATTTTCCCTCCTAGAATAGCTAGGTCAGACTGTCCTGGGTTTTCATCCAGTGCTTGTCCTGCTGTTTCCTTTCATGTCTGATGCTTCATATTGGGATGTCCTTCATTTTATGTAGAGTAACGCAGGAGGGAGGCACAAGACACAACTGCAAAAGAAAAGGCCACCGGGAAGCAGAGGGCACGGAAGCATGTGGGAAGACACAGGAAGGGTCCTGGAAAGCTTGGCCTGTAGAGCTAGTTTGTCAGAAGCCAGTGGAAAGGGTAGTATGGCTAGAGACCTGGGCTTGAAAGCAGGCAGGGTACCCACATCCAATCCTACCTTTTTCATATCAGAAAAATCAAGCCCAAAGGGGGACTGTGTCACAGAGCCAGACAAGTTAGTAGCAGAGTTAGGATGAGGACCTAGGATTTTTCAATGGTCCACTGAAACTCCCAGCCTTTCCTGCTTCCAACTTCTGCCCACCTCTAAAGACAGAAAAGGGACCCTCCCACTCACAGGGTGCTCTGGGCATACGATGCAACATTGTTAGGGTACTATGGAAAGGGCTAGATGATGTCCTGTGTGTGTGTGGCGGGGGAGGGTCAGTCCTAATTGTGGGAATGTGGATAGGGCTCCTAATCTTTCTGGACCTGTTTCTCAATCCACCAGGCTGATCACAATGATCACAGGTTGAAACGTCATGGCCATTGTTTAGATACTAAGACTACACTGACTACATTGCCAAGTACAGCTGGCTCATCAGTTCAGTTAAAGAGGCACAGCAAGCTCTCAGATTCTCATGCTCTCTTCTTTGGTCGAGTGACTCAACGTGGTGGAAGCTAAAAGGTTAACCTGCCCTTGATCCCGCCACACACTCCAACGCCATGTGCAGCTTTGGGTGAAACAAAAGCCTCTCTTTGAATAAAGGATTATCCATCAGTGGGAACACATTCAGCCATGATTATCTAACAGTGACTGAGCCTAATACACTCCTACAGTTAATTTCCCGTGACTCCCAGAAAATCCAGGATATGGGACAAGTCAAGTCAACGTGGAAAAGAAGCCTTGCAGGGTGCTGGGTGCACATGTATCCACAGGCCTAAGGGTGAGGCAGGCAGGGGTAGGCCCATAGGAAAGGTTGGGGGTAGCAGGGCTTGGCTCTTGTGGGAGTTCCCATCAGAGCTGGGGAAGTATGAAGGTTTGGGGCCCCATTGATTGAAACGGGGACAGAGAGCTAGTGAGATGGCTCAGTGGGTAAAGGTACTTGTCAAACCTGATGACCTGAGTTTGATCTCTAGAACCCACGCAGTGAAAGGAGAGAACCAACTCCCATATCTTTTGACCTTCATACTTGTATTCTCTCTCTCTCTCTCTCTCTCTCTCTCTCTCTCTCTCTCTCTCTCTCTCTC
>NW_004949099.1:40699120-40707239 GCF_000317375.1 Microtus ochrogaster | reverse complement strand
TCTCTCTCTCTCTCTCTCTCTCTCTCTCTCTCTCTCTCTCTCTCTCTCACACACACACACACACACACACACACACACACACACACACACAGAGTAACATATACCTGTATGCATGCATGCATGTATACATACATACATACATAAGATTATTTTCTTAAAGTGGGGCAGAAGTCGCAAAGGTAGGTGGGGGCTCACAGAGGGGAACAAAGACCTCACACCCACCGCTGTCAATCACAACTCCCTAAACACAAAGTTGGGACTATGAAGCACTCACCCCCCCCACTGCATCCACACACCATGAGCCCAGCAGCCCAGCAGGTTAAGATGGGCTTCTCCTTGCTCCTCCTAGCCCACTACTGAACAGCCAGTGCCACCATTCCTCCCATTACCCTTTATCCCCTCCTTGAGGAGAGAACTCACCCACAGTGGCCGCCATGCCTGGGGAGAAGCGGGCCTCACAGATCCTCCTCAGGAAGGATGTTTTCCCCACAGCGGAGTCTCCCACAAACACGATCTTGAAGAGCCGATCTGGGGTAGAGGGAGTGTTTTCCTCCTGTGGACAGAAGACACTCTGTTGAGCACTGCCACTAGCCCCTGCTGCTGCTAGGTTGCCTTTTATTGTCACTGCGGTGGTCCACTGAGACCCCAGCACAGGGAGGCCACTTCTGCCCCAGAATGCAGCCAGCACTGGTCTTAGAGCATGGGGCTCCTTCCAGGAAGAACAAGAGATTGTTAGAAAAAATAACAGCCTTTCCCAAGTGTTCATGCCAATGGGACTCTAAGACAAGCAGGCAGGGCCTGGCTGATGGAGTGGATACTGAGAGTGGTATGCCCAGAGCTCTGGGGTGTGAATTACAAGGGGCCAAAGGGCCAGATGGCAGGGGTTTAGGGAGAAGGCAGAATTCTCTCCTGGGGTGGGGGAAGGTAAGTGTGCTGGGGTTGTTTGTTTATTTTCATCTAGTTGATATAAGATACGGTCATCTGGGAAGAGGGAACTTCAACTGAGAAAATGCCTCCATCAGAATGGCCAGTGGGGCAGTCTGTAGGGCATTTTATTTTATTTTTATTTTTTATTGTTTTTATTTTTCTTCCTTCCCCTCCTTCCTCTCCCCTTCCCTTCTACCCTCTCCCATGAACCCCATGCTCCCAATTTACTCAGGAGATCTTGTCTTTTTCTACTTCCCGTGTAGATTAGATCCATGTATGTGTTTCTCTTAGGGTCCTCTTTGTTGTCTAGGTTCTCTGGGATTGTGAAATTTTCTTTGCTTTATGTCTAGTGAGTACATGTAATATTTGTCTTTCTGGGTCTGGGTTACCTTGCTCAATATGATGTTTTCTAGATTCATCCATTGGCTCCCAAATTTCAAGATGTCGTTATTTTTTCTGTTGTGTAGTTCTCCACTGTGTAAATGTACCACATTTTCCTTATCCATTCTTAATGCCTTATCCATGGCATTTAAGTTGTTTCCAGGTTCTGGCTATGACAATGCTGCTATAAACATAGCTGAGCACATGTCCTTGTGGTACAATTGAGCATCCTTTGGGTATAAACCCAAAAGTGGTATTTCTAGGTGTTGAGGTAGGTTATTTCCTAATTTGAGTATCTACTGATACCCAAAGCACCTGTACCAGTTTGCACTCCTACCAACAACAGAGGAGTGTTCCCTTTACCCCACAACCTCTCTAGCATAAGTTGTCATCAGTGTTTTTGATCTTGTCTATTCTTACAGGTGTAAGATAGAATTTCAGAGTTGTTGTTTTGATTTGCATTTCTCTGATGACTAAGGATGTTGCGCATTTCCTTAAGTGTCTTTCAGCCATTTTAGATTCCTCTGTTGAGAGTTCTATGTTTAGGTCTGTACCCCAATTTTTTATTGGATTATTTGTTTTTTTTTTTGATGACCAATTTCTTGAGTTCTTTGTATATTTTGGAGATCAGACCTCTGTCTGACATGGGGTTGGTGAAGATCTTTTCCTATTCTGTAGGCTGCCGGGGTTTTGTGTATGTGTGTGTGTGTGTGTGTTCTTTACTTTACAGAAGCTTCTCAGTTTCAGGAGGTCCCATTTATTAATTGTTTCTCTCAGTGTCTGTGTTACTGGGATTATATTTAGGAAGTGGTCTCCTGTGCCAATGCATTTAAATGTTCTTCCCACTTTCTCTTCCATGAGGTTCAGTGTGGTTGGTTTTATGTTGAGGTCTTTGATCCATTTGGGCTTGAGTTTTGTGCCTGGAGTTTCATTCTTCTACATGTTGATATCAAGTTATGCCAGAACCATTTGTTGAATATGCTTTCTTTTTTCCATTTTATATTTTTTGCTTCTTTGTCAAAAATCAGGTGTTTGAAGTAGTGTGGATTGATATCTGGGTCTTCAATTTGGTTCCATTGGTCCTCCTGTCTGGTTTTATGCCAATACCAGGCTGTTTTCAGTACTGTAGCTCTGAAGTCAGGCATTGTAATGCCTCCAGAAGTTCATTTATTGTACAGAATTGTTTTGGCTATTCTGGGTTGTTTTGCTTTTTCATATGAAGTTGAGTATTGTTATTTCGAGGTCTGTGAAGAATTTTGCTGGGCATTGCATCGAATCTGTAGATTGCTTTTATTAATATTGCCATTTTACTATGTTAATTCTACCTATCCAGTCTGTGAAGAATTTTGTTGGGATTTTAATGGGAATTGTATTAAATCTGTAGATTGCTTCTGTAAGATTGCCATTTTACTACGTTAATTCTACCCACCCAAGAGTATGGGAGATATTTCCATTTTCTGGTGTCTTTCTTCAGAGATTTAGAGTTCTTGTCATACAGGTCTTCCATTTGTTTGGTTAGAGTTACTCCAAGATATTTTATGTTTTTTGTGGTTATTATGAAGGGTAATGTTTCTCTGATTTCTTTCTCAGCCCATTTATCATCTGTGTACAGGAGGGCTACTAATTTTTCCGCTACATTACTGTAGCGGAATGTATTCTGCTACATTACTGAAGGTATTTATGAGTTATAGAAGTTTCTTAGTAGAATTTTTGGAATTGCTTATATAAACTATCATATCATCAGCAAATACTGAGAGTTTGTCTTCTTTTCTGATTTGTATCCCCTTGACCTTTTGCGCTAGCTCTAGCTAGGCCCTCAAGAACTATATTGGATAGATATGGAGTGAGTGGACAGCCTTGACTTGTTCCTGGCTTCAGTTGGATCATGTTGAGTTTCTCACCATTTAGTTTTGATGTTGGCTGATGGCTTGCTGTATATTGCCTTTATTCTGTGTAGGTATGTTTCTTGTACCTCTGTTCTCTCCCAAGACCTTTATCATGAAGGGATATTGTATTTTGCCGAAGGCTTTTTCAGCATCTAGTAGGAGGGCTCAGTTCATTGTGAATGGTGCCCCCTCCCTGAACAGGTGGTCTTGGGTGCTACAAGAGAGTAGGCTGAGCAAGTGATGGGAAGCAAGGCAGTAAGCAGCATTCTTCAATGGCCTCTGCTTCAGTTTCTGCTTCCTGGTTCCTGTCCCAACTCCTCTTCATGACTACGAGCTGTATTTTGAAATAAACCCTTTCCTCCCCAAGTTACTTTTGGCTGTGGTGTGTATCACAGCAGCAGAGAAGCACAAGATAGTCTTTAGAAGGTAGAGGAGAGAGAGGAAAAAAAACCTTCACAGGGTTGGGTACCATTGCTTAGCTTTTTCCTTTAACTTGAAGCATCCCTCCAGAAGGGAGGAGGGAGCTTCCTAAGACTCAAGAAAGTTAGGAGACTTCAAAAGCTCTGAAAGCTCCAAGATTCATAGACTCCTTAAGGTTACATAAACAGAGATAATTAGTCTTGGGGAGGGGACTCTCTGGAGTTCTCTCTGGAGGAATTGCCTGTAAGGTGCAAGCCTGCAGCTTTCTGGAGTCACCATCCTTGTTGGGGTAGGCTAGTTGGTGGTAACGCTGCCTTTGAGTTTTTCACCCATGCTCTGGTAAGTAACCCCAACTAGCCCACAAGTTCTCTCACTGACTGGAATCCTTTATTTACTCTGCTATAGGTACCCTGTCTAAGTTGTTAATGTTCATGTGTCCCCAAGAGAAGTCACCGCATAGTCTCTGGGTGGAATGGGGACCCCTTGAGTCTCTGCACATGGCCCTTGCATCATCTCTTCAACTTCAATTATCACGTGGTCATCGGCCACGGATAGCCAGGTGGTGATTTTCCACCCTTGTGCTTGCTAGTTCTTGTCTAGAACCACCTGAGAAAGGAACCATTGAAGAACTGCCTCCATCAGACTGGTGTGTAAGCAAGGCTGAGGGGCATGTTCTTGATTGATGACTGATATGGGAGGGCCCAGTCCACTATGGATAGGACCACCCCTGAACAGGTGGTCCTAGGTCATACACAAAAACCAACTAAGTAAGCCCTGGAGAGAAAGCCAGAAAGCGGCAATCCTTTCATAGTATTTGCTTTAGTTCCTGCCTTGAGTTCCTTCCTGACTTTCTTCAACAACCTGCTGTGACCTGGAAGTGATAAAATAAAATAAGCCCTTTCTTCCCTTTCAGTTGGTTTTGGTCAGTGTTTTGGTCATGGCAACAGAAGCCAGGCTAGGACACCATCCCACTCAGGAAGTGGGGAGTCTCCACAGGCAACCACACATTGCTCTGTCATCGATCCCCAGAGAACAAAGCAAGATTGAACTACCACCAGCCTTGGGCTGTGACCCGGGATGGCTGAACTTTCTCTGGGACGGACAGTGAGCAGGAGGTGGTTAGGGACACCCTCCACAGGCAGCCATTCCTTCCAGAATACTATCTCACCATGTGCCTCACCTTCAAGCTTGGCTCAGCACCGCTGGTCAGAGGGGGAGGCTCTTTTGGGTGGATTTAAAAGTGGATTTGAGGGAATTAGCTTATCTGGTGAGCAAACACTACAACAAAGCACAGCTGATGTGAGCAGCACTTGAATTTCGGAACAAAACCACAGTAGACTTCGGGGAGAATTTAAAGTCAACTACAAGAATGTAAGATAAAATTAAAACAATGCCCTGCACCCCATTTTCTTTATCCATTGAAGACACAGGGCATGGGCTTCTGCCTGTCTTTTGTCCGGGTGTCTCCAACTGTCATTTGTTCACACTAAATGTGGCAGAGCAGAAACAGGTAAGGGGTGGGAAGGTGGCATCCAAGGAGGGGGTTGTAGAGAGTGGTTGTGGCTGTGATTGCAGGGTTGCCCGGCCTTAAGCCCCACGGCTACCTTGCCCTTCCCTGGGAAGAACTCACATAGGAGACCATGAATGGTCCAGATATTGCAACTTAACCCACAAGAGCAGGGAGGTCCTTCAGCCTGCTCTCTTTTCTTGGGGACAGACAGATGGGTTGGGGGGACAGGCAAGGTACAGGAAGCCTGATTATCACATCAGGACATATGATGTCATCTTTCTTTCCCTCCTACATGCTTAAAAATCAAGGGTTAGGGTGTATCTAAGACATAAAGGGTTTGTCCCCATTACAGGGCCCTGAGTTTCTGTCCCCAACACCACAATACAGATGACAGACAAACAAGCAACAATAACACCCAGAACCCAAGTCAGAAAATGAAAACCTCCAAGCAAAAATGATATATTCTGGGCGGACAGGATGGCTCAGCGATAAAGGTGCCTGCCACCAGGGCTGACAACCCGAATTCTATCCCTGGGACTCACAGAGTGGAAGAGGAAAAGTGACTCCCACAAACTGCCCTTTGACATCTACACATGTGCGTACACACATTTGCAAATAAAATAGATATTTAAAAATTTAAAGTGATATATTCTAACTGTTAAGTTTGGGAAATACACAGTTATAGGAAGAAAAGTAAAAATTCTTTATGATCTGGGATAGCCACTATTCACATTATATGCATTTTCAGACTTTATAAATATGAGGAAATGTTTTACTTAAACAGAATTGAGAACCAAATATATATATATTATTTCATCCTAGTTGTAATTATTCGATAACAATACAAATCCTTCCGAATCACTAAAGACCTTTTAGAAATTGTGATTTCTTTTAGCAGGTATGTAACATTCTACTAAATTATTGCAATATAATTTATGTCCCTTTAGCAGCCTTGTTTTTTTTTTTTTAATGTTCTTCTATTCTAAGCATCACTTACAGTGTTGACTTTTCACTAGTAGAAGTACCCGTTGAAAGGTCATGGCCCTTGATTCCTATTACCAGGTTCTCTCCAGAGGAGTGGCATCACCTATGCCTCATGGAGGTCTGCCTCGGGGCAGCCTTCCACACAAGGTTCTCTCTGTTGTTGCAGCAAAATAGTGGCACAGCCTTGTGAGGCGCCTTGGGGGCATTGGGGTGCTCTGTGAGAGACGGACAGTTACGGAACACACAGTTCCAAAGGCTAAGAGCCCAGCAGAGAGGCAGGCTGCCCCATCTTCTCCCCTCTGGGTTCCTACCTTTCCTTCTGGCAGAGGGGTAAAACACTTGTCAACATCCATCAGACCACGGCAAAGACAGGCCTCAGAACATGGGAGCATAGACTTCTCCTCTAGGCCTGTCTCTTACAGACCTCTTGGCCACATATCGTGATACTGGGTGGCATCTTGGATGACTTTGATATTGATCCATCCGTGCCCACTGAAAGTGAGTGTAGGTCCCCGTATTAAAAGGATTTATTTGGAAGGGAGTACAGGGAGAGAGAGGGACCCATTGGCTGGGGGCTGCCCAAGGGATGTGCCCTTTGCATACCACCAAGGAATTTCTAGAGATGTTTTGAAGGATCAGGGTAAAGGCCAAGAGCTGCATGGCCTATTTCAAAGTGCACATTACAAACCAGCAGAGGGTCATAGGTCCCACAAGACAAAGAGGCATCACCCTTCTGGAGAGCATTCGGTAATAGAAAGCAAGTGCCATGACCTTTGAACTGTTCTCCTTACAGAATCCAGAGGGAAACCTGAATGAGGAGAGGGGGGAGGGTGGTAGAAACACCTGGAGGGAGGAGTCCATGACTCAGCCGGCCGAGATCAACAGAAAGAGGATGGCCGGCACACTCGACAGAGCTGTACCAAATGACCTTGTAATGGGTCTTAGCAGACACTGACTCCAGCGGGCGTGTTCGATAAATGCTTCAGTTCTGAGTTCAAAGAGCACATGTGAAATATGGGGGAACAGAAGTTAACAAGGGAAGTTATGAAAACAATGAGTCTCTCTGGTGCTCAGCTGAAAAGGTGTAAGGAAGGGAAGAAGACCTTTGGGACACAGAATATGATGAATCCCAAGGCCCACTGCAGCCCCTAAGAGTCCTTTGGGGCTCCTGGGCTCAAAGGAAAGGGGGCAGATCTCAGTAGACTTGCCTGGAACTCACCTTGTAGAGGGTTTCTTTTCCGACAGGCTGCCCTCGGGGAGACGTAGGGATGAGTTCCAAGGCGGGGGCTGTCACGCTTTGCCCTTCTGCCCCCTGGTCAAAGACCTCCTCTTCTTCTGGGCATTTGCTCAGTGGCTTCTCAAAGCCACCTTCCAGGAGCTGAGGCAGGGGGTCTTCCTCAATGGAGATGATTCTGCGGAGTGCATGACGACGTGGAACCCCAGTCCCTGGCTCCCCAGTTCCAGACTCCTCCTCTGCCAGGAGATAGGCACTCAGGCCCACAGAACTCCTCCTCCTCAGGATGCCGAAGGCCTCATCCTCCTCCACTGACTGGCTATCAGAACGGGGACAGGAAGAAGATGCATAGGAGAAAATGATAAAATATCAATATGGAAGCGGAGAGATACTTGCCTGCCGGCAGCACTGGAAAGAGCTCTGGGGAAGGAGAGGAGACAACAGACCCATCACTCAACTCATGCTTTTGACAGCCTCATAAGGACTGCCACCTGCTGCTGCCGCCGCCACGACTGCCAGTGATGAAGATGCTGGTGAAGATCATTACCAAATATCAATTAAAACTAAAGGCCCTGTCTTCGTGTGGTGCTGGACTAAGAGAGGATTGATGCACCAAACAGCACACGTATATTCTTATGGCCTGGTTTGTTCAACGAAGGAGAAGGGAATGAAGAAAGGGATTCACAGGGTTGGAGATAGGTACCCTAGGAGAACAATAACGTGGCCGGGCTCTGCTCCCGCCACACGCCCTCTTCAACTGCATGTCCTTATGGAAGG
>NW_004949099.1:40698657-40699020 GCF_000317375.1 Microtus ochrogaster | reverse complement strand
GTGGCCGGGCTCTGCTCCCGCCACACGCCCTCTTCAACTGCATGTCCTTATGGAAGGCCATTGATCCCTTACACCTCTGTTTCCTCATCACAAAACAGGGTCCATCCACCTAGCCTGTTCATATGTAAGAGAATGCATGAGAGGGATAGCCAAGTAGCACACGCCCACACAGGGCACACCCACACAGTGCACACTCATACAGGACACACCCATGCAGGGCACTCTCACACAGGGCACACCTACACAGCACACACTCATACAGGACGCACCACGCAGGGCACTCTCACACAGGGCACACCCACACAGTGCACACTCATACAGGGCACACCCACGCAGGGCACTCTCACACAGGGCACACCCACA
>NW_004949099.1:40695906-40698557 GCF_000317375.1 Microtus ochrogaster | reverse complement strand
TTACACAGGGCACACCCATACAGTGCACACTCATACAGGATGCACCCACGCAGGGCACTCTCACACAGGGCACACCCACACAGTGCACACTCATACAGGATGCACCCACGTAGGGCACCCTTATAGAGCACCTGTGCACGGAGCATCCCTCAGCAGTGTTCGAGTCCTGTCCCTGTGGGGGACCTCCTCCTACCCATGACAGATGTCCCCTGACTCAGAGACAGATCATTATAAATGGACTTGGGTCATGCATCCCCCTCTTCCTTTCTGACTTCCTAAAATAGAGGGAGGAGCAGGTGGCCTTTACTTTGGTATATACTTGCTTCTGGAAGCATTTAGGTGCTACGGGCAAAGAGGACAAGAGGAGTGTAGTGATGAGGCGAGCAGGCCTGCTTTTCATCCCGCCCGGCTCCTGCACAGCTAGTGATTCTGGAAGCATTTAAGTGCTACGAGAAAAGAGGACAAGCGGAGGAGGAAGGAACCCTATGCAGTTGGGGCATAGGGCACAGACTGTGTTTTCTAAGGGTTTGGGGAGCAAAATCTGTACAGGTATCCAGAACACTGAGATCCTTCTCTGTCTTAGTGAACAGTTCAAGGTGAGAGTATTTCAAACACACACAGGCACACACACACAGGCACACACACACACACACACACACACACACACACACACACACACACACATGAATGCATAAAAACAAATGCAGATGAACCAGCAAGGCGACAAGTTCAAAGGAGAGATGGAGAAAGGAACTGTTTGATTAAGGGACACAGAAACAGTGCTGAACAAAGAAGCGTCATTGACCTTGCTCCTGGCTTCTGGTGTTTGTTCTTCCTAAGGTCAATAATAGCAAGGGAAAAGAAAACCAATGTGAACCCATCACTTTCTGAAGCTAGCTATGATTCTGAAGGACAAATTAAGACAGTCTTTACTTTCAATGGCAGTAAATTGGTATGGATAGAGAGTAAAAGATTTACAGAAATTTGAACACTTTACTTATGATACAGGTTAAATAAAAGCCAACTGGCTTCTCTCCAGCACACCTTCCTCTGTATCTGTACACTATTGAGACCATGATCTGATTATCTCGTTCTCAACACAGTATCCCTGTCCATTCTTAGCTGCTTGTACATGCAACATGAACATGTACATACACATGCAAACACACACACACACACACACACACACACACACACACACACACAAACACACAATTTTCCTGAAAGTTTTCACCAGAAAAAGAAACAACCATTTAAGCGTGCTCTAAAATGAAGCTCTTCTTGGAAAAAGTGTTTTATTTGGGAACATCTCAAGTGCTGTTGACATTCCGTAATGGCTTCAGCTTAGCATGTCTAAGCTCATTTTTGTTTTGCCACCAAACACTTCCTGCCAGCAGTAGAGAGAGAGTAGCTGCTTTTGCCAAAATCGATATTGGAATTCAGAGCACACACTTTGATGTTTAGCGGATTATTCTCTATTTCTGCCGCTTGGCTGTGAGCTCATGAGAGAGGGAAGGGGCTGTTTTGCAAAACTCTGCTCCAGTGACTGGCACTGGACCTCACAAATAGTGGCCACTCAACACCTCTCTATTAAATGAGCATTTGCTAGTGGAGAGACATAGCGGGAAGGTCGCAAGGCCTGAAAGAATGTCAGATGCAAAGTAGGTAATCTACAAATGACTGTCAGGTCAATCAGTCTAGAAATCCACTCAGTTCGGAGAAACCAGCAGGCTGGCAAACACAAGAGTAAAAATTTGGCCTCCAGATTGTGCCTCATTATTGAGCTATTGCAAGATAATTCATGATGATCTGACCCAGGGGTTTCCCTGATCAGCCCATTTCCATCCCAAAGTCACTTTTACTTTATGCATCTTTTCTGTTCACGCTTGCACGTCTCTGTAAGTGATTTTACGCATCTTCTCCCTCAATCTGATACTGGAGGGAAAGGCTGCCCTGACCTCTCTGTGTCCATCCGTGTGAATGGAGTACCTGCTTTAAAGAGGAGGAGGGGACTGGCTTGTCTGTATGAATGAGCAGCAGGCTGACTCTTTCCGCAATTCATGTGCCTTTCAACAGCTACATAGCATGTTGTCTTTGAGTTAGTTAAACATGAATCGTTGGAATGATCTGTCAATCACAAGCCTTAATTTTGTCTCTAAAGGGTTCCATCTAATGGTGATTCTATATGACATTTTAATTCAGCTCACAGTCAGTATAATTATATTCCAGAGAAACCAAGTGGATCCAGGAAATGGCGCACTGTCCAGTCACTTCCTCCTTGATCACCTTCTCTTCCTCCTCCTTTTCCTCTTCTTCCTTCCTTCCTTTCTCAGTTGGTCTGCAGTTCCCATCAATGGCTGTCTGTAGGCTCTCAGCAGGGCAGGATAGCCGCTGAGATGGCGTCCGTCCTACAGGTTTGCTCTGAGTAGTCTCCGACCAGTTTGGATGTCACAACAGAGAGGACCATGTCCTCCAAGATTCTAGGCCTTCCCCGTAGGGCCACAGCTCAAAGACCAGTAGATGTGGGCCCAGAGGCAGCTCCCAAAAGCTGTGAAATGAGCCAGGCGGTGGTGGCGCACGCCTTTAATCCCAGCACTCGGGAGGCAGAGGCAGGCGGATCTCTGTGAGTTCGAGACCAGCCTGGTCTACAG
>NW_004949099.1:40690450-40695806 GCF_000317375.1 Microtus ochrogaster | reverse complement strand
CCAGCCTGGTCTACAGAGCTAGTTCCAGGACAGGCTCCAAAGCCACAGAGAAACCCTGTTTCGAAAAACCAAAAAAAAAAAAAAAAAAAAAAAAGCTGTGAAATGACTGAATGGAGGAAGGAGGAATGGTGGGTGATGACTTACCTCCCGAGAATTTCCCTGCCGTCCACATATTTGCCGATCACAGAGCCAGATCTCTGCTTCCTGCTTGCCTTGGAAACAGCTGTGTTTGCCTTGGCCGCCTTATCTTTCTGCAGAAACACAAAATGCCCTGAGATCCACGCCTGTGGATTCATCTTGATGCTTGAGCAGAAATGAGGGAAGGCTCTAGACAGGACTCTAAATGGGAGAAGCAGGGCAGGCTTCCTGACCACCACTCCCCCGCATCCAGTTCAGTAACCCACTGCCCTGTATCCCCCCCACCCACCCACACACACCACAACTAGGATTCCCCATCTCCCTTCCAGAAATCCACTTAGAGGAGGGAATACAGGGTGGAGTGCCTGGGGCCTTCGGGGTTATTCTTCACAGGGACACTGGTAATTTGCAAGAGATCAAAAAAGGAGACAAAGATATTTACTACATAGGAAAATATGTACAGTCCAAAAGCTCCTGGTATTTTAAGCCACATTCTTCCTTGTGGCTCTAATCTCCCTTTCCCACCAAAGCCCATGAGGTGTTGAGATAGGGAGCCACCCAAAGGGGCAGCTAGCTCAGGGCTCTGCCCACCACACCCTCACTAGCCCAGGACTTATACAGTCCTTTGTGGAAGCAGGCTGCCCAGATACCTGTAACACAGAAACTTAGAGGAGCGGGGCTCAGAACCTGGGACAGACTTCCTCCAGGAGACACGTGGAGTCAGATCACAGAGCAAGTTCTGCCTTAATCAGCCAACCCAGGCTTCCTTCTATGGACTCATAATGAGAGGAGGAACTGCTGAGCCCTCAGCACCCCTGAGGGCATGACTTTAATGATTCCAGGCAAATCTTTAATGACTATTCTGCATCAATTGGGCTCTACCCCTTTTCTCTGATTTCCTCCTGGTGCTCTTCCTTCCACCCTATCTCTTTCAAAACAAAATGAGTTGGGCAGGTGAAGGGTTCAGGAAGGCATTTGGTTGGGAGCTTTCAAAAATTAGTATTTCTTCCAAAACAATTATAATCATTATCATTATCAGACCAACAAGTGTAGGCTTAAGTCTTGCTCTGAGACGGTTGCCCGCTGGCCTGTGATGTCAAAGAGGAAGTAAAATGACAAGGACCCTCGGGACAGCCGTGTAAGCCAGGCAGGGCCTGAGGCAAGGCACACCAGCCCTCAGAGGCTGACCTTATGGGCTCAGCCAAGGCTTCAGCACACACCACCCTCTCTTGGAGACGGTCTTTTTCCTCAAATAGCCTTATAACCTGGGAGAATGAGGGCAGGAACTCTCCTTCCTTCAGTGACAGTTGGGATCATGGGCAAAGGTAACCAATTCCTTCTCCAAGGACACACAAGTTCACGGCATGAGAATCTCACAATGAGGAATTCCTCTCGAGCCGCCCTGCCCTTTCAGGGAAGCCAGTGTCTCCTGTCCTAAAAGGGAGGTGGAGAAGGAGGTGCAGTATTCTGTGTCTTCGGCGTGCCCGGTGAAGCCTTGTGGGTGGCACACCATTCGGGAGAGGAAGGAGCACTGTGCTCAGGTACGGAGGAAAGGAAATGTACGTGAGATCAACTGTATAAACAGCTGTGTGTGCACTGTAAATTTGCCTTCTGACAGTGCCAAGTCTGAGATTTTTATCAGGAGATAAAAATTTAAATGAAAGAACAAACTGAGCCTTTCACTTCAGGTGATAATGATATTTCAACTGTGCCATCTCACGGACGGAACCGTCACTTTTGCATCCAAGAAACGCGTGGCTCTTCCAAACACTTGAATCTGATAGTGCCAAGAGGAAGGCATTTATTTCCCTTCATGGAAAATTTGTGCATGATTACCTTTTTATTGCTTGCATAATATCTTATACTTTCATCCTGCCCATATAGAAAGGACCTAACACGCCGTAAGGATCAGGGCAGTCTTGATCAGTTGTCCCTGGGCCTTGTCTAACTCTGCCCCATCCCCAAGAGAGTGAACCAATTACCTGAAAACTTATGTCCCGTTCGTCCCGGAGATGCTTGTTCCTTTCCCTGTGGATAGTAAGGGAAACCTATTCAACATGGAGTCTGCGGTTGACAGGCGCATCCCATTATCCAGACAGATGGCTGCAGGAGAAAGCCCGATATGGGGGTGTGGCTATGGGCAGAGGGGAGTCCAGGTGCAAATCAGCCCAGAGGCGGGGGAAAAGACTGAGTGGTCTTGTGATACACACTGCCCTTGAGGAACAGTCAGCCTCCATCACTTGGGGGCAGGATGGTGTGTCCCCCATCCGGCGGGCTCCTTCTTTACCCAGTTCATCCGTTTATGAACATGGATGAAATGAGTTCCTTACCCCTTAGTTCAGCATCAAGGATGCAGGAGTGAACAGCCACCAAGTTCTGGACTCGGTTGGGAGTGAAACTAAAGCGGGGATGTGGGAAAAGGAGAAGCAGAGAATGCCAAGCCTTTCAACCCAAATGGTCAGGGAAGCCCTGACTGATGAGGCAGCATCTGACAAACCCTAGAGAGGGGAGGAGAGCTGGGTGGGTACCTGGGGAAAGAGTATTTGGGCAGAGGGTTGAACAGGGCACAGGCTTGATTGTGATAAATTCATGTGTGGGAGAAATAGGAGGGAGGGACACAGGGAGCTCATAGAGATGAGGTTGGAGAACAGTGGGTGGATGGAGACTTGACGAATCACAGCCTTTGGGGCCACAGTAAGGGCTTTGATTGTTACTCCAAACAAGGCAGGAAATCATGGCTTTTTGGTGGGGTTGGGTAGGATATCTGACAGGGGAGGTCATGGTTTGATTCCAGCACCGAGACGATCACTCCCCTCCAAAATTCTGCTGAGAACAGACTGTCAGAGACAAAGGTTCAGTCCTGAGAATGGACTGATATTTTTGAAAGAGTCCAAGTCATTGGTGATGTGGGCAAGGACAGTTTGGGTGGAACTGTTGGGGAGAAAGCCAGCCTGGATCATTGAGCATTGAAAGATGGAAAGTCAGTGTGAAAGCCAACAGACCAGGAGAGGATGGATCCATCTGAGAACTCTAGTTGGGAACAAGGATGACATGGGGATAGCCTTAACTAGGAGCACTGGGAGCCCACAGCACGTCTATAGAGTCAGAGACATGGGTGCTGGCAATGGGGAGCAAGCTCAGTGAACTCCTCCAGGCTATTTCTGAAGCAGAAGACCAAGTGGGAGGGTAGAAAGTGGAGCGTTCCTGAAGGTTTAGCGGAAGTTCAGAGTGGGTGAGTGAACACACTCAGGATATGGGCTGTTTGTGAGGCGAACTAGACACAAATAACTGCAAGGCTCTTCTGGTGATGCAAGAGGGAGGGCCCCCTCCCTCATATCAGGCCTGTGATTCTGCACCTATTTGTGCTGGCGGCCGTGAACCAGTCCTCACTTCTGGAGGGGACGAGCAGGCTCAGGAGCAGTCAGGCACTAGTGATCATAATGCAGAGATCTGCTGGCTGTGACTGCAAGCCTAGCACTTTGCTAAGTGCGCTGTTCCCTGCAGGATCAGATTTCAGGTAGCCCCAAGGAATGACAACCCAGATAAGGGACCTGCAATGCCATCCTTCTTAAAGGAAACACTGGCAGTGTCTTATTGTTTTCAATGACAGCCAGGAAAGGTTGAGCTTATAGGCCTTCTAAACTCTCATTCAGGTCGCCGGCTCACCACTTAGCCAACATGAGCCTTCTTCAAGCATGAGCAGCTCACTTTGCCATTGTCCAGGCTTACCTTCCATACCAAGCTGGGGAAACTCCTTTCTTGGCCCTAAGTGTGATTCATTTACTCATTCCAGGGCCGAGGGAAGAGTCAGCCAGACATGGATTTCATTTCTCTAACACCAAGATGCTCTTTGTTGGTTCCAGAATTCACCACGTCCTGCTTCTGTTGGAGGTGAGACTGTATACTTGCCATAGAATAACTGTACATCCAGACCTATTCCACCTCAACCAAGGATCATGCACTGCCCCACAAGGACACCAAGGATGAGGCAGAGGCTGACACAAAGAGGAATGGACCATAGAGGAAGGTGGGCATGCAAGGAGACAAGGACATATCCCCAGTAGGCAGCACTCAGCTGTCCAACACATACGCTGGTGACTGGGGGAAAGGTGGGCACTCTTGGTTGTTGTGCGATATTCGTGCACTGTGTGAAAATGTATTGCTGTGATCGGTGTGATAAAAAGTTGAAAGACCAATGGCTAGGCAGGAGCACATATGTGGGACTTCTGATCAAAGAGAGAGAACTCTGGGAAGAAGAAAGAGGGATCAGTAGGCAGACGGGGAGGAAGGAGAATGGGCAGTATAGAGATGGGGTAATGGGCCCTGTGGAAGAACGTAGATTTAAAAATATGGGTTAATTTAAGTTCTAAAAACTAGTTCAAAACAAGCCAAAGCTAAGGCTGAGCTTTTATAACTAATAATAAGTCTCTGTGTCATTATTTTTGGGCTGGTGGTCCCCATGAGAAAAATACTACTCCATTTGGTATCAGTGTTGTTCCAGAGTACAGGCAGGGAAGAAGCCCCTGACAGACCCACCTTAGGAAATCCAGCTGCTTCAGGAGGCCTGACTTCTCCCGCTGCAGACTCTCTGTCACTCGGTACACTTCCCTGAGGAGGAGGGAGACACCGCCACATGAGTGGAGGTCGTGGGGAAGGGGGGAGGGGGATCAGCTACTATTGCACAAGCAAACAGCAGCATTTCAGAGAGGAAACAACAGAGGTGAGGGAGGGAAGGAAGGGAGAAGGGGAGGGAGGGAAAGGAATGACGGAAGTGAGCAGCTGTGCCTCATCTTGCTCCTGGGCTCTGAACCTCCACACAGTATCCAAGTATCTCTGCCATCTCACCACCAAGGCCCTGGGGTTCCTGTTTCCACAGCGGTGTGGTTCTCTGGCAGAAAGCACCCAGCAGCCTGATAAACTTGTCACTTCCTGATGGAGGAAGGCCATTGGTTAATTAAATAAAGAAGCTGCTTGCCCTGATAGGTTAGAATGTAGGGGGAGGAGTGAACGGAGCAGAATGCTGGGCGGAAGAGGAAGTGAGGTCAGACTCCACAGCTCTCCTCTCAGAGAGACACGAGATACTCCACTCTAGCGGGCAGAGGCGAGAGCTCTGCTCTCTGAGGCACACGTGATGAAGCTCCGACCCAGGATGGACGTAGGCTAGAATCTTCCCGGTAAGCGCACCTTGGGGTGCGACACATATGATAAGAAATGGGCT
>NW_004949099.1:40684582-40687450 GCF_000317375.1 Microtus ochrogaster | reverse complement strand
AGAGTTAGCCTAGAAGACGCTAGATAGAAATGGGACAAGCAGTGATTAAAAGAATACAGTGTCCGTGTAATTATCTCGGGTAAAGCTAACTGGGTGGCGGGACACAGCCCACGGCTCCTATTACTACAACTTCCCATCTGACTATGCTCACTGGGCTGTAAGGACAGTCACCCCTCTGCCACCTCTGAATGTCTGCCTGGGGACCCTCCCACCAAGTGCCTGATAACTTCAGCCCTAAGCGTAATCCGTGTCTTTCCTTTCTTCTTCTCTACAGAACAATTACAAAGTCACTTGACAACCATAACAGACTGACTCAAATTCTAAGTTCACCTCAGACAATCCTAATTGAGCAACACCAGTCTACCGGCTCCTGCAGAGATGTGAATTCCTCGCATTTTATTACCAATTATATTTAATTTCAACTTAAGGGAAAACAGTCTATTTCCCATTATACAAACCGGGTCCCTGAGCCCCTGTCTGGGACTCTGCTCTGGTTAGCACAACACATACATCCCTGCCTGCTCCTGTCTGGGTCCCAGCTGCTGAAGAGGCCTATGGCCAGCTCAGGCACTCCTCTCCAGTTCCTACCCCTGCCTAGCAGGGACCAGAGAGAAGTTGTCCCGTGCTGAGGGCAGGAACTCACTGCAGAGCTGAGGTCTGTGGCCTCAGTGTTTGACTGAGAAAGCAGTTGACAAGTCTCATCTATTTAGGTCTTCTTTGCCTCTGTGTACAGCGCCAGCAGACACAGACACACACACAGACACACACACACACACACACACAGAGAGAGAGAGAGAGAGAGAGAGAGAGAGAGAGAGAGAGAGAGAGAACATGCCTATGCAAATACATGCTCATCTGTCTGTCAAGTGAACATGTATCTATGGTGATTAGTATACACATAAATGCACACATATAGCTATATCCAGCTATACAGTTTTGTGTGTTAACCAAGGGGCATCATTAAACAGTGGCTCTCAGATATTTCATTGGCTAATCTTTTAATCCCTCTGAGCTAGAGGTCACCTCTCCCTGCGTGATAACAAACTGGGACAGAGAGGACCAGTTGCCTTTTGTTACAGTCCTTGATGGGAAGTTGGTAATTTCCCACAGAGAGCTGATGTTGGTTTTGTTTTTAGGAAAGAAAGGAGCCATGAAACATTCTACAAAATATGTTGCTAAGTGAAAAAGGCAAAACAGACCTGTGTGTCTGGATGGCTGCCAGTCTCCAAAGGAAAGCGTTTGTGTGTGTGTATGAGTGTGTGAGTGTGTGTGAGTGTGTGTGTGTGTGTGTTTGTACATGTGCGCTTCTGTGTATGCATGCATGTACATGTGTATAAGTGTGTTCCTGAGTGTGTGCATGTACACATGCATGTACATTTATGTGTATTGTGTGCTTGTGTGTGTGCGTGTGTATGAGAATGTATTTGCACATGCATAACAGACTTCAGGATCCACAGAAGAAAGGGGTCATGGAAGGAGACAAACTTCTCTTGGGGAGTCATTCTTTTGTATCTTGTCTTAAACTGTATCTTCAAGATAAAAGTTAATTAAAAATCAGCTCAGAGGTACAATTTTTCGGCTGGCCTTCATTTTTGTGTTATCTCACTGCTTGAGAGGTTTTTTCCCCCCTCTATCTCATCCCCAAATCTAGTTTTCCTACCTTCAATGTTTTCAGAGCATGGGAAAATTAATTTTGTCCATTTGCAATGCTTGCTGATAAATGGTTGAGTCTGCTTACTCCCTGTCTCCTCCTTCTCCCCTCCCGGCAGTTCTGAAGCAATACTGCACCACAAGACACCCAGGAATACCAGGAGAAGGAAGTTTAGACACTGTCTTAATCTTAGCTGACTGTGTGGCTTGTCTGAGCCTGTGATTTTTCTGACTGGGAGCTTTATGGTGCTGTCACTAGTGTTGGTCTGAGTCTCTGTTCTTCAGAAAATCAGTCCAAGCTCTTGCACTCTCTCCCCGGTTTCTCTGGGCGGGAAGGCTCTCCTGGGTCCACCGCATCCATACCGTACTCCTGGCTCCTGAATATGCACTTCCTGATTCTCGTTCCTCCTCATGCCCTTGACCCATCTTTTCAGAGATCGCATCTCTGGCTTCTTTAATGAAGAAGAGATGTGTGAAGGCTGGGATGCTCCCTCCGCACAAGTGTTTGTCTCCCTTCACTGTCTTAATGTTTCTGCCTTCAGATGTTCACAGCTTTGAGAGCTTGGTTGGATTTGAAGTGCCTGGATCCCTAATTTTGTCATAATTAGGTCCCTATGCCTTGGCACCCTGCTCTCAAACAGGAAGAACTGTTTGGTGGAATGCATGGTGCCCCTGACTAGCAATCCAAAGCCCTGACAAGGGGGCTGGGTTTCATTCTAAGACAGCTTCTTGGGAGTCATTTCTTTATCTTACAATTTGAGATACTAGGGTGACATTCCCAGGCCACACACATTTTGTCCCTCTCATTCAGACAGTCCATCACAAATGGCTCTGACTCTACACAGAAGCAGAACCGTGGGGGCATTTTGGATGTACTTCACGTCCCAGAATCTTGCCAGCACTCAGATAAAGTGAGGTCTTTCATTTTGAACAAAGGCACTTAGGATGTGCAGAGCCTTAATGCTGGTCAGCCTATCATCCCATGCCCTGAAATCAGAACCCTTGATGCCTTTCAAGCACACAGTGATTTCTGGCAGGATGGCTGTATCGATGGGGGAAGAAGTGAGGAGTGAGCGAGCGGGGTGGGTGGTGCCCTTAGCTGGGAATGGGTGTGTCCAGAAGGCTTATTATCCTCTGGGGTGTGAGAAGGGCATGTGTCACAGTGAACATCTGGGGCTTCACCTTGCTTGCCCCTTATTATCCTCTGGGGTGTGAGAA
>NW_004949099.1:40678018-40684442 GCF_000317375.1 Microtus ochrogaster | reverse complement strand
TGTGTCACAGTGAACATCTGGGGCTTCACCTTGCTTGCCTCTTCAGTCAGGCTGACAGTCCACCAGCCCTGTAAGGACACCGTGTGATCGAAGGAGAGAAAGTCCAATGCTTGACCTTGGTGAGACACGTCGAAGGCCCAAGGTACCTGGCATGGAATAATTTGCCATGGCCACTTGTCAGGGGAGGGTATCAATGAGTATGTAGATAAACAAGTGGCCAAATAGATAAGGGAGTCCCTTTGCCTGGTCTCGGAGTCCTTTGCTCTCAAAAATCTGATATCCCCAAAGGTGAAGGGCTGCTTTGGCATCAGCCCCTCCAGCTGTAGACGAAGAGCCTCTCGATTTGCTCTCAGGCATGGCTCTGCCTCTGTCTAGCTTCACAATGGCGGGGTGCTAAGGACAGTGAACAGGAAGCCAAACTTTGAGAGCTGTGGGATTACCAGTCTTCCCAGAGAAATACTGCAAGAAAAAAAAGTGGCTAGGGATTGAGTCAGGGTTCCAGTCATGATTCACATACATATTCACATACTACATGATTCGCATTGTCAGCTGACCTCAGAAGCCCCCCCACTCCCATTCACCTGAGGCTCCTGGTCTCTAGCCTGCCATGGGCATCAAGGGCCCTCTGCTCTTTCAGTCTTTGCTCAGGCTGCCTCCTTATGTGTGGGTAGAATAGCCGGTCTTTCTATCTGATAACACCTTTCTGGAGACCAGGGCCTTGAAGACAAACCCTGCCTGTCACCTTGACGTACCTAGGAACGTACTGAAAGGAGCACTGAGGCAGGAGCATGAGAATCTGTGCTCCATAGTGAGACTCTGTTGAAGAAAGGAAGGAGAGAAGAGGAGGGAGAAGATGGAACCTCAGAAAATAAGGATCCTAAGTCTCCACTTTACACACAGGCCAGGGAACAGGTTTTTGGAAAGAAAGATACTGGTCCCCAGCCCAGAACAGAACAGCCGGCAGTCGGGGGGTGGGGGGGAGGTGAGGGGCTCACATCTCTTTCTCCTGCTGCAGCTCACAGGCCTCTCTCTGCAGGCTCTCCAGCTGCTGCTGAGCCTCCTGGAGTTCTCGCGAGGTGCGCTCCAACTCGCGGGCCAGCTCCTGGTTAGTGAGCCTCAGCTTGGTGTTCTCAGCCTTGGTTTCATGTTTGTCATTGTGGAGAGCTGTGCACTGGCCTTCCAGCTACAAAGAGGGGACAGAGAGGAAGGATGATCAGGGCCAGGGCTATTGCAGGCTCAGCTCCATACTGCCCTCAAACCCAAGTTAGCACTCTTCTGCCCCATCACTCCCATGGAGACAACTCTGCAGGCAGAAGCAGCCTTCACAGCATATTCTGTCCTTCCGGTCTCGACTACCGGATAGGTCTGGGGTGGCCTCATTCTATAGGATTGCTAGCAGTGAAAATTTCACAGATGACCTGCGTCTTCCTTCCTGAAGGCACCATGGGCAGGAGACCTCATCCAAATTCCCTTTTGCCATCTAAGCCAGCATCTTTGCCTTGTCCCCTATGGGAACAGAGAACAGTTAAGGGACTGTTCATCATAAAGCCATCTTCCCTGTGGTGAACACAGGTAGTAGGAAATTTGCCCATATCCTTTCTCCTCTCCACTTCAGGACCCCAGTTCCCTTCACCTAAGAGACAGATTTGCTTGAGTGCCACGGACCTTGGGGATTCTGAAGAAGCAACCAAACCAGGTCAAACAGACCCCATGTCTTTCTTTGCATGCCTAAAGCAACTTAAAAATGTCCATTTTGATAACTTCAGCTCTTCTCTGCTGCTGAAAAGGTGTTGTGGGGCTTCCAACCTTCTCCAGACGAAGCAACACACCAAGGCAAATAGATGGTAATAAATTTAGTTTCCTGAATATGGCCGGTGAGGGGAGAAGAGCAGCAACAAGGAATGTTGTAAGCCTCTCATGAGACTCCTGTGTTATCAGCAGGCGTGCGGTAATTAAATGGAGTGGCAATCATTCATTTGAGGGATAAATGTAATTGCTATGAATTTAATGCATAACAGAGAGGAAGCAAAGGAGGAGCGAGACAAGGTAGGACCGTGGACGGAGTTGGAAAGGCGTCAGGCAGGTCCCAGGGTTTGCAGCCTCTTGCTACAAAGAGGAAAGAGGCTTAGACCTAAAGCTTAGCGATCAGCAGGGGCAGCAGCCCCAGCCTCAGTAGGGGGATCTTCAAGCTTATGTTTGCCTGTTGCTAAAGATAGTCTCTGTTCCTAGGAAAATCATGTGTCCCGGTCTAGTCAGGGCTGGGTTTCTCCAAGGACCAGGCAAACTGAGACTAGAAATCAGTGCTACCATGGCCTCTATCCCCCCCCCCAAAAATGTTCTTGCTTTCCTGAGGAGGCTGCTGAGCAAGATACTTGGCCTGGCAGCCTGGTACCATGAGCCTGGTGTCCTTAGTTCCAGGCATAGCTGCCACCTTGCAGAGTGTGCCACATAGTCTGTTTCTCTGCTCAGGCATTGAGAAGGGAGTGGCCGATGTTTCCATCTGGCTGTGTTCCAGAGGAAGCAGGCCATGGACCCTGTCCAGGCACATGGGCAGTTTCTGAAGAGACTTTACCAGCTGGGGTTGTACACAACTTTGCCGAAGAGGGCAACTAAGCCTGCACTTCCCCTGAAGTATCAGGGTCTCACAAGTGTCTCTGTACTCCCTTGGATCCCTCCTTTCTTCTGCAGGAGACCTAATCCAGCTTCAAGGTTGAGCATCCTTAATTACCTTGTGTATATTTATGTGAAACTGTCCTCAGATCCACGGTGGTTGGGGACTCGTGGGGACTTTTCTAGGTTAAACACACAACTGGAGTTATCTAGGGTCATCTGTGACTTTGTTTTAAATTTAAATTTTAAGATGCTTAAAGAACTTTTAGTATTTTGAGATAGGGTCTCACTACAAAGCCCAGGCTGTACTTTGAACTCTGTCCACAAGGCTGTCCTGGAACTCACAATCCTTCTGCCTCTGTCTACCCAGTGGTATGATTGCATGCATATGTGGTTATATACACCATATGGAGACTTTAAAGGAAGACACATACAGGCACACAAGTCTTCTCGGGGCTAGTTTAAAAACCCATGAGAGGCGGTGGGGCAGAAGCGAAGGTGAGTTGAAAGCACTGAAGGGCCATGGAGTCTGCGCAGTAACCTACCCTGCTCTGCTTCTGGATGAGACGCTCCAGCTCCTGCTCCTTGGCGCTCAGCTTCTTTTCCAGCTCCCGACTGCGGGCTTGAAACCTCTCTGTGTCCTGCCAAGCCAACAGATAAGACAGTGGGTCCTACACCCGGCACACCTGGCTTTCAGCCTTGGATGCATGCACGTGAACACCCTCATCAGCTGGGACAGCTGGGCCACCTTGGCACTCTGAGGCCCTTCTCCTGAAACCCGAGGCCCACTTACCCCACCACTGACAACCCATGAGACCAAGTTAGTGCTTAGAGATAGGCCAGAAAATGTTGAGTGTGGCCTATCAGGTGGCAGCACCTTACCAAGCTTTTGCACCCAAACAATGACCTAAGGACAGCCACTGGTGGAGCAGGACAGGAGAGGAGGAGCCTGAGTCTGACTCCTTGGCCAACCTCCCATCCATAAATGTCTAAGGCGGCCTCTACCTTGGAGATGCTAGTTCACAATGGACACTGTCGCTGGTCCCTTATACCAAACTAGCTCCGGGCACAACGCATTACTCCCGTCTCCTGGGGGATCTGAGTGCTCACTGCTCATCCACCAAGACTCAGGGTTCCTGGGCCGTGTTCCTCGCGATGTCCCTATCCTGCATTCCACATCCTCTTACCATCCCGCCCTAGACTGGGCTTCTCCACACAAACAGAGTAAGTTCGGAGGGTACAGATGTGATGTTGTCTGGCTGAAGTGTCACGGATAATAAGGGGTTTCAGAGGCAGGCCATCCCCAGCAGAGCAAGGTCAGGTGGAAGGCTTCGAGGCTTTGAATCGGGAAACTTGGGGTTGAGTCCCTGCACTGTTCATCTAACTTGCTTCATTTTTCTGGATTTCAACAGAAGAGATACCAGCAGCCCTTCGCTTCCTGCAATACCCCGTCTATGGCAAGGTAGGGACAAGCTATCGAATAAACTGAAAAACCAAAACACATCAGGAGCTACTGAAGGCACCAGGATAGCCCATGGCAGAGGAGCCAGCTATGAGATGCTACGTTGGCTGATTACAGGGGTCCTGGCTACCATGTCTGGCAGGAAAAGGTTCTTCCTAGCTCACAAGCCCTTGGTCACCTTTGTTCAAGGGCTTGGGCCTCTTCTGGCGATGCTGCTAGCTCCTCTGCTCACATCTAAACAGATCAATGAACAGAGAAGATACAGGAAGACCTGTGCCCATCCTCGTCTGAACCACGTGTAACAGTCTGCATGGTGCCCACTCAGTTTCTGCCCTCACCTTTCTTTGAAGAAAATCAGCTGTGAGGGATCAACTTAGTTCACTCAGCCACTTTTCACAGAGCAAGCAACTCATGAAATCAGCTGGAACAGAAAGCGGCTTCTAAACCCCAAGCTGATGCGCCCATTCCCACAGGGCCCAGGGAGTATGCTATTGACCCTATTGGGACACCATTGAGAGGTATCTCCCAGTCTGGAGTTGGAGGATGCAAATGGGTGAGTAGTTTTCTGATGGTCAAATGTACTGATAAGGGTATGACCAGCATCCAAACTCTGGTCAGAGGCTCTGGCCTTACATATGATGTCACAGATGGCAGTATTCTACTCCTAACTCCAGGACCAGTGAAAGTCTGTATCTAAAGGCTTAATGGCACTGCCAAAGCCACCCTTGGAGTTTGCGTGTTCACAGCAAAAGCTCACATGCAAGCACTGAGCTCTCTGGACTGGATATTTAGAACTGCGAAAGGAGAGGCTGGAAGGGGGCATAGCACCAGAGCCAGGTCATCTAAAATGATGCTGACTTCTTCATTTCTTTCCTGCAACCTCTTCTCACTCCCAGGCCCCATGCCTGCCTGAGTCCAGCCTTTGTCGCTGGAAGCATACATTAGCTACAGCCATGACTGGGGCAGAGGTGGCGAAACGTCCTCAGCGCTTGTCTTCTCTGTGCAGCCTGTCACAGGGATGGAGGGGGTGGCTGTCCTATTGCAGAGGTGGGGAACCTGCTGCTAGTAGAAGCTATTTTAGGTCTGCTGATGGACATGTGTGGATTCTGTTGACCGCATACCCAACCAGTTTCCCGGAACGCTGGAATGGTCCAAAGGGTTTAAAGCACCCAAGGACAATAGGGGTGGTCTGGGAATACTGGCAAGCCTCCATGGCCTCCGGCCAGATATTTCTGGAAGGCATTCTGATTTCCCTGCCGTGTGAATGGCATCTGTGATTACAAGTGGAGCAGCGGTGTGGATAATCCAAAGCAGCGGAAAATTGAAATCTGGATCAAGTGAAGAGCGCGAGACAATAGAGTGGGCTTAGCGCTGAGAGGCAGCAGAGGCTGCCGTCCAAAACCAGCAGCCTTTCGCTGAGAACTCACAGAGGACGGAGAATAGAGTTTCCTCGGTTTTTGTCTTTGTTTTTCAAATAGGACACACCAAAACTGATCTTGCTTAGCTTGGACATGGTAGAGGAGAGGGCCCTCACCTTGTCTGTCCTCACCTCCAAATATAACAGCAAGGGCTAGAAAGGTCTAGTAATAGGGGTGGATTAGGAATGGGAGTTCACCAGGAATGGGGGTGCACCAGAACAGGGGTACATTGGGAGCAGGGGTATGCCAGGAACATGGGTGCTCTAGGAGTAGGATGCTCTGGGAATAGGAGCACATGGAGAACAGGGGTGTATTAGGAACAGGGTACAACAGGAAAAGGGAGTGCCCTAGGAACCAGGGTGCCCTAGGAGCAGGGGTATGGCAGGAGCAAGGCTGCAACAGAACCAGGGTACACTGGATGTACCAGGATCAGGGATGTACCAGGATCAGGGTACAGTAGGAACAGGAGGTGCAATCTCCACATTATCTCTCCCGGAGCTGAGGATGGTAGCCTTGTTTCTTCTTGGTGACTGTATTTTATAGTTGTCTAAAAAGAAACGGTGGGCAACCTGGTCTCTAATGACTGTTTTCTTTGGGGCTGCTGCTTAGAGAATAAAATGAGGGTGTGTTTTGATGGTCCTGCTATATAGGTGCAGGGCTCAACTGAGTGACACCCAATGTACAGTTTGCTTTGGCTGCAAAAGTATGGCCTGCAATCCCTCCATTTACACATTTACTTCTTCCTTGCCCCTCCTTTCCTATTTCCTTCTTGCTCTCTCTTTCTTCTCCCTCTCTCCTGTCCACACACCAACAATTCATCCACTAATCTTCCTTCATCCGTCTGTCTGTCCATCCATCCATCCATCCATTCATCCACCCACCCATCCATCCACCCATCCATCCATCCATCCATCCACCCATCCATCCATCCACC
>NW_004949099.1:40669654-40677708 GCF_000317375.1 Microtus ochrogaster | reverse complement strand
CCATCCATCCACCCATCCATCCATCCACCCATCCATTCATCCATCCATCAATACATCCACCCGTCCATCCATCCATCCATCCATCCATCCATCCATCCATCCATCCATCCATCTTTTCTCATCCCCAGTCTCTCCCTCTGTTCTCTCCTTCTTTACTGTCATCTGCCCACACCTCCATGCGTCACCTGCTTGCTCACGTATTGATTGAGCAAATATGAGGCATCTCCTACAGTTCAGGAATGCTCTAGAAACTGAGGCTAGGTTAGCAAACAAATGAACCCACACATTAGTAGGAGGAAACAGACACAGTGAGACGAAGATAAACAAGTCCACTATATATTTTGCTTGAAGGTGATAAGTGGCTCGAACATCAAGGCAGAAGAAGACAGTCATGGTAGTGTGCTGGGATCTTAGTGGGGAAAGGTGTTCAGAGTCTACAGGCCAAGCAGCCATGCCCAAGTACCAGATCCAGGAGGGCAACACTCACTTTTAGGAGGAACTGCTCCCGTTCGCTTTTGATCTGCTGCTCCATCTCCTCATAGAGATGCTGGATTTCTTCATCATAAGCTGCGATTTTCCTAGAGGTGACAGAAGAGAAGTTGACTGGGTTCTCAAGATCCACCTACCCTACAGTCATGGTTTCTGGAGATGAGTTCCTGGAGCTGTGGATGGCTGAAGGACCACCTATGTCAGGCCAGCCCAGGCTTCAGGATCATTCCTTCATGGCTAACTAATCAGACAAGGCTGAGTGTACAGAGACCAGCCACATCAACTGCAGATGCTAGAAGATATCATGAGCCCTCTCCGGTCTTCCAGACCACTGCAGACCACCCATGTGCTCCAAAGGGAAGCTGTCCCAGATCCCTTTCTGGACTCTGCTTTACTCCAGCACTGAGCCTGGCCTCCTGCACTCCCCATCCCTACTCCCCCTGATGCCTCTGCAGCTAGACAGTCTGAAATCGCACCCTGGAGGGATTCCCTTGCTGCTCGGTGGATGCATTCTCTGCTTCTCTGCATCAGCCCTGGCACTGTACCAACAGAGGACCCTCGTGCAATTGTGAGCTTAAGTCCATGCTGCTCACAAAGATTTCACCTTGACAGTGGCCTGCTGCAAAGGACAGGGCCTCCTGCCATCACAGGCACGGGGCCACAGATACACAGTAGGAGACAGGTGGTTCTGATTAATGCTTGGTGATGACCATGAGGTGACCTTTTCCTGCTCTGCCTCTGAGCATCCTCTCCCCATTCTAAGAGCCCACGGGACATGGGTAGCGGGATAAGAACATGTCCCTCTGCCTGGCTTTGTTATTTTCAAATGCAGTTTCTGGGGATGGAACGCAGGTTCTGATGTTCTCAAGGCAAGCACTTCACCAACAGAGCTACCCTCCAGCCCATGGTAACCATATTTTCATAGTTTTTCTCTAGATATACATTGAGACACTCTCTCTCTCTCTCTCTCTCTCTCTCTCTCTCTCTCTCTCTCTCTCTGTGGCTCCCACTTCCCAGACTTTCCCCCTCTTGTAAAAGGAACTCCAGTTTGGTGTTCAAGAACCATTTTGAATATATAATGCACACACACACAAATCATCACTTGCCACTCTAAATTTCCGCATGGCAAGCCCACTTTGACCTCGATGGGTGACCGGTGTATTATTCATGGAGGAAACAGCCCTCATTGCCAGGTCTAGGAAGATACTGAGGAGACATCTGAAGAAAATTTAAAGGTTGGGAGCACAGTTATTCCCTGAGCCCTCCATCAGTTTACCCTCACATCCCACATCCACGTGGGACTCCAACCTAAGGCCAGCCTTTCTCTACTGCCCCAGGCTTTGCCATGGCCCAATCGCTGCCCTTTCCTCTTCCGGGGGGGAGGGCTTCACCACACGGACATACTAAGCAGGGAGGACGAGCCATTTTGAGCCGGGTCATTCCTGCTCCTCAGAAACCACACATTGGATCCAGACCAGAGGACGGGAATGAGAGCCATGGCAGGGTCATCATCTCAGACTCTGAATTCCAGTTCACAGCTCTCCCCTGAGAGCCAGAAACTTGAAGCGACTGCACCGTGGTTTCAGGGCACGTTTGGCAGAAGACGCCAGTCCCTCTAGGTTTCACAGTCCAGGGCTGTCTATGAATCTGCTCAGCATCTGGGAATGCCACGTTTCCTCTGGGCAGAGTAAGGCATTTCTTCTTGGAAACGACAGGTATAAGAGCTTGTTACTCTTTCTCTCAGCTAACCCATCCCAACAGAAAGAAAACCACGGTGGGAAAGTAAGACCATATTGTGAAACAGGGACGCCTCAAGGTCAGGAATAGACACGGTTCAAAGGAAACACATTTTTTTTTTCTCCAGCCCTGAATTATCTTTACCCTCTTGAAACAGTCCAGGCACTAGGTGGCAAATAGCATCAAAAAAAAACTTCAGGCAGCATAATGCAACTATATAAATATCAGAGAACCAACAAAGTGAGGCGAGAGCAACTTCAAAATTGGTTTGGCTCTGCTAAAGCAATTCTGATTAGAGTCGTGGGTATAAGCTGTTTACCATCTATGCTTAACAGCCATGCCAGGCATTAATTCTATGATGCCATTAAATGCGTTATATTAATTTTGCTCAAAGTTTTGCTTGATTAAATTAATATTCTTGATGTTTTTCCATGCTCACTTGACAGTTTGCTTGTCGTGAATTAACTTATTTTACAACCATTATAAGATAAATGAAGTGAAAGCAGACAGTCTCTAACTAGTACCCGATGCTAGCCCTCTTTGACATTGTACCCAATGCTAGCTCTTCTTGCTCTACTGCCAAGAAGCCCTGGGACCTCAAGGTGGACCAGTGATGCTGAATCCATTTGGACTACTCCGTGGACTTCCGTCTCCTGGAGACGTCTGCAGGCCTAAATAACAGTATGATCTTCCTGGGTCAGAAGACACCAAGTCCCAGGGGATGGGAACACAGGGGCACTATTTTTAATAGGCTATTATTAAGCCTGTTCAAGGGTCAGAGGCCCCTTATTGCAGAACAGGCTTGTCTCCTCGGTGTGACCTTGAACAAGTGCTGTGGTGTTCAAGAAGCCTCCTGTCCTAAACATTCTTTCCAGCATTGTCAGGACAGACCAAGGAGAAAGTGAATGCGAAAAGCATCCAAGACCACAATGGCCTAATAAACATATGGAATTACTTATGTTTGTGATTAGGATTAGGAACCATGGGACAAGCAGAGGAGGGAGTGTTTATGTTCATGGATGAAAGGGCTGGGTTTGGAAGAGCTCAGAGGCACTGGGAGGTGAAGAAAAGGTTTTAGTGGCTAAAAGCTCCCATCAGTAGAGTCCATCAGAGGCTCTGGCTGGGTGTAGCGGGAGCTGCAGAACTGGAGTGTGGGAGCTCCACGGCGCTGTGATAGGCAGACACGCTGCAAAAGATCTGCGCATGCGTGGAGCAGCAGCCCAGCTAGGCGCGCCGTGTTCTGCAGTCAAAGAGATAACTGGTGGTGTCTGCTCATTGTGCGCACCTTTGCTGCTGGGATTTCACTCTCACTGCAGAACACACAAACACAGACTCTGAAGTGTTCTCTGAGAGGATCCACCCGTCTTTCCCACCCTCACTGACGGACACCTTGTAGGAACTCCTAGGATGCCTGTACTTTCATTTGACCATTCCAGGTGGGATTGTAAGTAGTCCTGACCTATGTAGGTCCCACCGGGGGCTCAGACAGCCTCTGTTAAGTTGTGAATACCCACACCTTTACATTAACAATAATACAATAATATAAAAACCTCTTGGGCACAAGAGATTAATACTGAAAACCTATAACAACCCACCTTACACTTTGGATATCAAACTCAGATGCTAACAGACCGTAGTGAAGGAACTGAAGAATTAGAACTAGACTCTAATTGAAGAATTCTAGGGTCGGGAGCTTTGTCTCATCCCACCACTTCTTATTGGTATTAAAATCCTTTCTGTGAGGTTACAGAGATGGCCTAGCAGTTAAGAGCAAGCCACCAGTATCATATGGTTCACAACAGCCTGTAACTCCAGTTCCAGGGGATCCAGTTCCTACCTTCTAGGGTACCTGTGTGAATGTGATGTGTGTGCACACATAGTGCTGGAGTATTGTCTGTATTCTGTCAATCATGTTTTAAATAAACGCTGATTGGCCAGGCAGGAAGTATAGGCGGGTCAACCAGACAGGCGATGAGAACAGGAGAATTCTAGGAAGGAGGAAGTCCATTCCTCCCAGTCCTGCCCAGACAATGGAAGAAGCAGGATGTGATCTGCCCTTGTGAAAAAGGTACTGAGTCATGTGGCTAACATAGATAAGAATTATGGGTTAATATAATTTATAAGAGTTAATACAAAGCCTGAGCTAATGGGCCAATCAGTTTATATCTAATGTAGACTCTGTGTGATTTTTCTTTGGGACTTGCCATCTGTGGGAACTGGGCAGGACAGAAACGGTTCTCATGTTACACACACACATAAATAAAAATAATAAACCATTAAAAGATAACCCATGTTGCTATTTACACTGAATATGTCAGAATACTTCCTATGACTGGAGACTGGCAATCTCTCTGAGCAGTTCTGTCCTCTTTGGAATATTCTGAGTCATGGAAATCTGGGTTCCCATGACCATGCCTTTCTACATAAAAGCCCCCCATAAACTTGAGAACAACTTCAAGTTCAAGGGGGTGCCTTGGTTCAGGCCACACCTTTCTCTCCCTCCCACCTTGCCTCACACAGAATCTCTTTGGTAAGCTTTCCACGCTCAGGTTTCTTTCAACAGACTGTATACCCTTTACCACTGGAGCCCCAAAACAAATGCCCAGTGCATGAGTGTGATGTGTGCAGAGTGGAGCTGACCACTGCCTCTCTTGTTCCAAAAAAACATATGTATCTATTCATGCAGCAGCAAATCTGTGTTAGATTTGCTTGGCAGCCCCATTACAATTGATGGATTTTGTCAGTTAAAACTTCCACACTCAATATGATGTTTTCCCCTTAAAGACAGTGCTGTCAAATCCTGGCTCTCCAGCCTCTGCCTCTGTGTTTGGGACACTGGCGAATACCCCAAGTGTCATTCTGTTAGCTGCCGTGTGTGCTGGCATTATGTTAATGGATCCCACTTGGCCATCCAGTGTACTCAGGGACCTTCTATGTCTGATTGACATTGCACTTTTAGCTTCTGTTCAGAAAGGAAGCTAAATTATCCATGATATTTGTTTTAATGACTTAGCTTATCTGAGGGTTGTTTTTAATAATTAAATTTGTTTCTTTGATGATGTCATGTATGTATGTAATGCATTAATTACTTTTACCTCCTCCCTGTTAGCTCTCTCCATGCAGCCATGGGGATTAAAGCCAGGTCTTTGCATATCCTGCCTAATTTTGCCCAAAACTCCTTACTACCAAGCTATACCCTAACCCTAGAAGAATGTTTTTAAAGATATGTCAACTTTTTATTTCTTGTCTTACTGTGTTATAGTAAAAAAAAAAATCTAGAATATATTGGGAAAGTGTTTATGGTCTGGAATCTATTAACGTTTTGTCTGTAGCCAAAAACATTATTAATTTTTTATAACTTCCGTGAGAAGAACACATACTCACTTTTTAAGGGACATGACTCTACGCTCACTTCTTCACTTGCTGTTGGACAGTTTGAAAAGCTTCCTGCCTTTTACTGCTTGCCTTTAGTGCACCTTTGCACGACCAACGTGTCAAATCTGAGGAGTTTGTTAGCTTTGAAAAGCCTATTTTTTTTCAATTTAATTTTCTTTTTTTTTCTGAATATTTCTTCCTGTATACATTACTGCTGTGTTACTTGGTGCATAAAGGTTTATATATTTAGAATTTCGGGAGGTGGTGCACTTGTGCAAACAGGGGTGTGTGTGTGTGTGTTGCTGTTTGTTTGTTTAGAGGCAGCGTCTTGCTCTGTAGCCCAGGCTGGCCTCACATTCAAAGCAATCCTCCTACTTTAGCCTCTTAGGTGCTGACTCCTCCTTCTGGATGGAGTTTTATATTGCTATAAAGTAGACCTTCTTACCTTCTCTTATTTATACCTCTGAGCTACCCGTAATATGTAGTCATAACTAGCCAACAGGCCTTCTGGCCATTCCTAAGACATTCCCTTCTCCACCTAACCCCCAATGATGTCTAATTACCCAGTTCTCTGATAGCTGCTGCTGGTCACTTAAGCTACAGGAGGAGGATGAGACAGAGATGAGGCAGATGGAGAGGACGGGAAAGCTGGGGGAGGGGGGTGTGATAGGGGGCACGCGGGGGGGGGGCAGTAGTTAGTTCTCAGTGAGGCACAGGAAGTAGTGTGTCGAGGCAGCCATCCAGCATCAGCAGCAGCCCTGAGCACTAACATGTATCTTCCGTCTTAACACCCCCCCCCCCCCCGGCCCGCGATGCCTGGGTAGTGTTTGGAAGGTGCTGATATAGCTCAGGCTAGAACCCAATTGCTGAGACAGCTCTGCTCACTTGGCTGCTCATTAGACCAACACCTGGGAGGCCTGGTTCTCCATTTACAAGTTTTCTGACCTCAGCCAAGTCGCATCAGACCAGTAATCCCCGAGTTTCTACATCTGAAAAGTCAGGACGAAGGTGTGACAGCTAATTAATGCTGAGGTTATGCTGAGGTTGAAGACATTGCCAGCGAAAATACCTAGAACAGGTCGTAGACAGAAAGCGGCTAATAAAATTCTGGTTAAAGGAAGTCCCTGGGAACCCCATTTTGAGAGTCACTCCTCCATAGATGCTTTAGACATCAACCATTCTGTAAGTAGGAATGGGAGAAAACCACACATCAGCATACTCGGGCTGGAAAAGGACACACGTGGGAGGGGTAAGCAGCTGAGATATGGGTGAGAGCTACGGAGGCTCAGAGGCTCGGCTAAAGAGTCAATATTCAGAGTTCACATAACCTCCAACGTTACAGCACTGACAAAGCCCTTCTTAATGTATTGCTATGGGTAGAATGGTTTAGACTTCAGCTCTCCTCTGCACCCTAGGGGTTTAGACTCTTAGAACACCAAGTTCAAAGTCACTATGGTACAAGAGAGGATGGACCAGAAAGAAGTGACCATGTACCAACAAAGAAATCCCACAGTCTCTTCATGGGCCGGCAGTCACTCTGTGACCGTAGAGTCCTGACCAGGAGACATGGAGGGTCCTGCCTGTTCTGCTGGCGGGGAAGATGGTAGATTTCCTGGCTGAGCCTAGGAAAGACAGACAGGTAGGGGGAATCACTGCTACACACTGATAAGCCGCAAGGGCAGTGGCGGCTCTGAGAGAGTGAGTCCCGTGGAAGACAGGCTGGAACCCCAGTTTTAAGTCAGAGGAGCATCATCTGAGATGTCTGACTCTGACAAATATCCCCTCCTGTAGGATTACCGCTGGTGGTGGTGTTGGTATGTTTGTATGTGTGTATGAATATGCATGTGTATGTGTATATGTCTGTCAATATCTGTGTGTGTGAGAGAGAGTGTGGGTATGTGCATGTGTGTTTCTCTGTGTATGGGTGTGTATATCTGTGTATGTGAATGAGCGTGTATGTCTGTGTGTATCTGTGTGCATGTGTGTGTATCTGTGTGTGTGAGAGAGTATGGGTATGTCCATGTGTGTTTCTTTGTGCATGTGTGTCTGTGTATGTATCTCTGTGTGTGTGCATGTGTATTTGTGTGTATATTTGCCTCTGTGTGATAGTAGGCAAATGCGTGTTAAAGGTGGGACACGTGGGATGGAAGGAAGTGGAGAACCCAGACTTTTGGGTAAGTTCTAGGCTTAGGGCTGACAGGCCTTTCTAAGAGCATTCGTAAAAACTCAAAGGTGAGGTGTGGTTAGCAATAACCCACCGTGCCAGCCTCGCACGGGGACTGGGAGACTTAATTAACCTTCACAAAGTGCTTTGCACCTCCAAGATGAAGGTGCTACTGGAAGGAAAGCATTAGTGCTCAGTGCTGTGGGGCTCCAGTTAGTAGCGTGGGGCTCCAGCCAGCAGTGTGGGGCTTCAGCCAGCAGTGTGGGGCTCCAGCCAGCAGTGTGGGGCT
>NW_004949099.1:40648527-40668972 GCF_000317375.1 Microtus ochrogaster | reverse complement strand
CCAGCCAGCAGTGTGACGCTCCAGCTAGCAGTGTGCAGGCCCAACCAGCAGTGTAGGGTTCCAGCTAGCAGTGTGGGGCTCCAGTCAGCAATGTGGGGCTCCAGTTAGCAGCGTGGGGGCTCCAGCCAGCAGTGTGGGGCTCCAGCCAGCAGCGTGGGGCTCCACCTAGCAGTGTGCAGGTCCAGCTCCCTGCCACAGATGCTGCAAAACCAGGTCCAAATCCTGCATTCCTGCTCCCTTTCTCTTCAGTCTTTTCTTCAAGGTGCTGGGGATTTGGAGAGGTCTTTGAAGCCAGTCGAGTTTCTTCTAGGCAAGGATGTACTAACACCATCCAGAGACTAAAGCACTCCTCCCTTTCTAAGGGAAGGCGTGGCCATGACCTTGGAGAGAAGATGTGGTGATACTCTATATTTTGGTCACACATCATCATGAACTTAAGCTCCAGGCAGTCTCAGACAGTGAGCCCCTCACCATTGCAGATGGGATAATGTATGAGAAGTGCAGACAGCCAGCAAGATGGCTCAGCAGGTAACAACACTAACTCACAAGCCTGGTGACCTGGGTTCAATCCTGTGAACCCACAGTGGAAACAGAAAAACAGTTCCTGGAAGTTGTCTTCTGACTTACACACATGCACACACACATGCACGTACACACACGCGCGCGCACACACACACACAGACTGTGGCACACAGCTGCACTTTTCTCTATCTAACTAAAAATAAAAATAATTTAAAACATTTTCTTAAGGGAGCTCATGTATTTCCAACCCAAACTGTTTTTGTTTGTATGTGAAGAAAATTACTCAGATCAGGGGAATGAGCAGGTGCTCAGGTAAGGGGCTGAGTGAAAAGAAGACGCAGGCTTTGACTTCTGGGAGGGTACGGAAGGGGCACGATTCCCCCACAGTCCACCGCCCAGTGATGCTTCCACCAAACAGACTCCTGTGTGAAACTGACAATGTACATTTGCAACTAAGATTGTCAAGATTTCCAGATCCCCCTGGAATCTGAGCCAGGAAAAGTGAAGGAAAGGGGGAGGTGTGGGGATCAATTACATTGCTGGGCACTTGAAGGACAAAAGGTGGGAGAGCCTTGAGGCCCTTCCCCATACACCCTGCAATGCACCAACCACCACAGGGTGGGAACCGTCATCTGGAGAACTCCAGAGGATGGAAAAAAGCAGGTTCTGCTGCAGCCAGCTTTGAGTCTCAAGACTCACCACTGCCCCCTACCGTCTTTGCCAGGTAACTGCAGGCTCTGAACAGCAAACAAAAAACCTAGCTAAGGTTTTCACTGTTCTTTGAGGTTGGTCTCTGTGCATTAGAGTACAGACGGGTGGAAGGAAAGGTAAAGGTATAGAGAGAACTGCCAAGGGATGAGATTGACAATGGATTTCAACATAGATGGCCTCTTCCTAATTGATTCTACCACCTGTGTAAACCACCGCCACAGCATGGCTTCACCCCCAGAAGCAAACCACTTTTCATGGGTCAGGTCTGCAGATTATGACTGTGATGTGCACAGAACACAATGGCTCATCACCTTTCAACTTGCTCCCCGGGCAGCGTCAACAATGTGTGGCGCCCTCAGATCGCGTTATACCTGTAAAACTCCCTCATTTGATTAAGCCAGGCATCACCAAGCATCCTCTACCTCAGCCAATGCACATGACCAAACTTAGATCATAGCATTTGTGGGCTGGAAATTAAAAAAAAAAAAAACTAGCAGTCTCTGAGGGGCAAGAAATGACGAGGCTATCTGGAGCCGCATGGATTCAGACCGATCTTTATCTGATTGTGTTTTTTGTTTTGGGGAGTTTTTGTTTTGGGGGGTTTTTTGTTGGATTTTGGTTTGTGGACGCCTTCTGGAAGAACGAACTGGAGTAACTTGTCTCAGTGTGTGGTCTGAATCCTACCTGTTCCACGGCCACCTGGATGCATGGCCACGCCTATTCCCAGGCCCATTGCTGAGACCTACGTGTTTAGTCCCCCTGGGAGACGGCTTTAGGGCTCTGTGGCATGTCCTCTGCTGATTCCAACACACATGAATATGTGGGAGCCACCACCAAGGCCTTCCAGGAGGCAGTGTGCACCGGTGGCATGGAAGGGCCACCTGCCATGTACAAAACATGTTGTCATTCTCTTAGGAGTCAAGGCCAGGAGCATGATGGCTTCCCTCCCCTGCTTCTAGAGCTCCGCACCAGGGAAAACAGTGATGCCGGGATGGGTGCTGGCTGCTCCGGTGGCGGGCTTGTCCTACTGTGTAAGTCCCTTCCTGAAGTTTGAGGGGGCCACTTAGGGCTTTAGATGGACAAAGTGAACTAGGGAACCAGGCCATGGAATTATGGGGATAAGCCTGAGTTAGATTGGCAGATCAGCCTTACTGGCCTCTGATTCAGGAAGCTTTTGGCCCTTTCCAGGCAAAATACTATATAGTCTCAGCCTGATTAAAAATAAAAATAAAAAAAAACATAGACTTAAACTCTTTCCCACAGTCAAGTGACCTAGACTCCCCGAGGTAGAATCCTGACATCCTTGGGACTCAGAAGATCCCTCTGGGTCCATGAAGCTCCATACAGCTTCACTGTTCATCCCCTTTAGAGGCTGCTAGCTTCTTTTGGTTTCCAGAAAAGGGGGAGTGCTGAGAACCCTTTCCATGGCCAAGAACTTCCTTATTCTGGCAGCCAGAAATTCTTCCACACGTTTAACAACCTATAGCTCTTGCTATGGTGTGGATGTGAAATGTCCCCACCGGCTCATGAAACCTTGGTCCCTTGGCAGCATTGTAGGCCCTTTAGGAGGCGAGACCTTGGTAGAAGTAGATGCTAGAAGGTGAGCCTTACGGGTGCAGCCTTACTTGCTACAGAGTTGGCTCTTTCTCTTCCTCCTTGCCCCTCACACGTGAGTGCCCCTCTCTCCCTCCATGTGTCTGTGTGTTTCCTGGTCTCCTGAGATGAGAATCAGCCACTGGACACTTATAAAGCCATTCTCAGCCATTTTGTCCCAATGACCGACTATGTCCTCCAGCCACGAGTCCAGATCAGTCTTCCCTCCCCACACCACCTGCTTCTCACCAGGTAACTAGTGCACCCCTTATGCTAGAATGCAGTTTCCCCAGTTTCTGGGAATGAGAAAGACGGCAGCCGAGGTATCGTGGCACGCTTACATCCTCAGGGGAAAGCAAGGCCTGGAGGGAGCAGTTCTTACTGAACACTGGACAGAGGCTGTGGGCTCTCACCCAGGCTCTTGCATTTCGCCCAGCCTCCTGGGGCTGGTGTTCCTTCCCAATGGACATGCAAACAGGATAGGAGATGGTTGCTTCCAGATAGGTCTCCTCCTATTTCAACCATATCCATGGCAACAAGGGTAGGCAGGCCCTGATTCTTTCTGACAACACTCTGTGGTTGGTCTCTGATATCAATGCTTTCCTGAGCATCCCCTCTTCCGGGGGCAGCATCCTCTCCCTCCTACAAACTGGATGTGAGGAAGAAAAGACACTCTCCATCCATTGTAGCAAAGCTGCACCCCAAGGTTTCCAGTCCGGCCTGTGGAGCTGAGGACAGAGCTGAACACAGGGAACGCATGCCTCACTCAACCAGAGGGAGACCAGGCCCAGGAGTCAGCCCCATTTTCTCTGGGCCCCATAGGAGGAAGAAGCAAGCTGTGAGCCCTGCGAAGAGAAGCAGGAACGTTCTGCACCTCTGCCCATACTGCTCCAAGCTCCAGTTGGGGTTCCCTGGTCAACACTGGGCAGGCTTTTTCCAAATCTGCCTAGTCAGAGTGACCATTCGCTCCTCAGGGGTGGTGACTAACTCAGAGCCTGGCATAGAAGATGTGATAATTAAATGCTGCCCACTGGTAACATAAGTGTCAGTCGATCCGGCATTGGGACTGAGGGGGGACGGGACACAGCAGCCATGACTTGCTTCTGTCCCTCCCAGCCTCTGTGACAGGCGATCATTTCAGATGGAATTGAAATGTCACACCTGTCCCGAGCTGGAGTCGGGCAGAGCTGAACTCTGGCAGCTCAGCAGAACTCAGGGTTCCCAGGAGGCTCTGGTTCCATCTTGCCTTAGGAAGCGCTTTCCTTCTCTGAGCCTACTTCATTCTCTGAAGCCAGGACACATCCTCCCCTAACAGGCTCGGAGCTTGAAGCCTCACCTTGTGTCTCTTTCAGAGATCATTTAAGTCTCATCCCCTATTTCCAGTTTCTTGTTTCTTTCCTGAGCTGCCAAGGTTACGAATCACAGGTGCTTTACAAACCATCTGGCCCACTGCCAAGATGTGAGCAATTTTTTTTAATAAAATAAACGAGACTTTTATAAGTCTCTAATAGAAAATCTCACTGTCTCATGAAACACAAGCAGGAGCTATCTTACAAAACTTGGCTTTCAGTCGTACATACAAAATAAAGTAAAGACTGCAAAGAAAATTGCATTTCTTCTTTCTGGCTGGTCATAACCACAAAAGGTCTGAAAAACTCTCAACCCATTCACACATGTTGTCAACAAAATAGCCCATGCACGGAGAGGTAAAGCAAGTAACTCCTAGTCACACAGCTTGTAAGTGTCCAGACCTGGGTGTAGTAATAGGAGCGGCGGGGCTGCGTCCCCAGCACCCCAGCCGCCTGGCTAGCTTATGCCAGAAGTAATTACACACAAACTGTATTCGTTTAAACACTGCTTGGCCCATTTCTATCTAGCCTCTTCTAGGCTAACTCTCGCACCTGGACTAGCCCATTTCCAATCAGGTGTGTAGCACCCCAAGGTGCGCTTACAGGGAAGATTCTAGCCTATGTCCATCCTGGATCAGAGCTTCATCGATGGCATCTGCCCAGGAGAGGGGAGCATTGTGTCTCTCTCAGGCGTCTGACCCCGAGAGGAGAGCTGTCGAGTCTGAGCTCACTTCCTCTTCCTCCCAGCATTCTGTTCTGTTTACTCCACCCACCTATGTTTTAACCTATGAGGGCCAAGCAGTTTCTTTATTGCTTAACCAATGAAATCAACAGATTGATATATGACACTCCCACATCACCTGGGCAAGAACTCCAGCTCTTCCTCTGTCCCGCATGGGTCTTCTACTCCCTACTACCTGAGACTCTCTGGTCCTGAAGCCAGAGAGTCCCCCAGGGTGAAACTGGCAGACAGCACAGAGCCCCTCCTGCCATCACCCTCCAAGCCTGGGAACTGGCCACGATCAGCCTCAGCCAGCAGGACTATTAGACAGAGGATGGCTATAAAGGGGATGAGATGGATTTGAACACATGGCCAAGAGTGCCCTTGACTTTCATCTCAAGAATGTTAAAAGCGATTATTAAATTAGGGCCTGAGTACTTCCTGCGGCCACTCTAAGAGGCTCTGTAGCACGGCAGGGGTTGCCTCTCAGGAGTGGGAGCAGCAGAGAAGGCCTCTCTGTGAGAGCAGGGGCCAGGCAGGCCAGCTGCCCTCAATTCAGGAAACAATTGCTCTCCTTAGATAACAAAATGACCACCTCCCTGTATGACAGGGGCCTCCTGTCTTCACTATGGCTCCACTCAACCAAGTCCCCAGTGCTGCTGGGGTCAGGAAGGAAACTAATCCATGCCCCCTGCAGGGACTTTCCAGATGTGCAAACAGAGGTTCAAAGAGGACAAGAGCCAGCTAGCTGCCAAGCCCTGCAAGAATTGCTTCAGATGTCCTATCTGCCAGCCCCTTCCTCTCAGGCATACACACAACGCTAGCGGACATCACGTCAATGTATGGCCTAGTGATGCCACATTGGCATCACCTAGGATTATGCCAAAGCTCAACCTCTCTCTTTCAGCCAGACGAATTCCCAAACTGACCGAGATACAGCGAACAACAGTTATTACTCCTTTGACATTCACAGTGTTCAAATACAAGTGTGATCTCATTGGCACATCCAGCTCTGTGAGATGGAGACTGTTACCACGTCTGTCTTACAGGTAAGAAAGACCTGGTCAGTCATCAAACTCAGACCATAATACCCAATATGGACAAGTTCAACAGAATCGCCACATGTGGGCTGCTCATGCATGCTTCAGCAAAAATAATAACAGTGGATAGTCCCTAGCAAATGGGATAATGCACATAAAATATTTAGAAAGGCTTCCAACAAACAGAAGGTGCTTACTAAGGGCGAGCTGGGACTGGAAAGCAGATAGAGCATTCTGGCAATAGCACTTTGACCCTCCTTGAGAGACGGTGACAAATAAACACTCTATAACGAGCCCAAAGGAAGAAGGGCACACCCCACCTGGGCCGAGATAGGCACCTACTTTCTGAGGGTATACTCCAGTTCATTCTTCTGCTCGTGGGCTTCCTGGAGCTGAGCGAAGATCGTGGTGAGTAGGTCTTCGAAGTTGGCCAGCAGGTGAGGTTCATCCTTCTTCAGCTGCAGCCACAGTTGCCTGACGTCACTTTCACTGTGAGGGAAGGAGACACGGCAACAGGGAGTGTGTAAGGGAGGGTCTCTGGGAAGTATGGGGACTCCCGACAGGGGAATGAACAGCTAGAAACACACCCACATCGCCTTAGAAATAGCAACAGCGAGAGTTGATGGCACAGTGTTCGCTGCACACCGCCTCCCTCCAGCCTCACTATGACCCGGGGGACAGAAGGGGCATGCTCGGACCATGGTGCAATGGGTGCAATGATAGATCCAGGCTCATGCCCAGCAGCCTGACTCCTCCTGTGCTGCTCTCTCACTGCGACACTTCCTTCCTCTGTGAGGGTCATGATGGACTGACCACACTGAGCATGCACGGCAATGTCCTGGCCAGCATCGGGAGAGTGAGAGGACCCTGGAGGTAGCTGGGTAGAGTCAACACAGAGAGCCGGAGAGGGGGCCGTTGCCCCTGGGAAGGATGTCCTCCCTGCTGAGAGGCGGGCGTGCTGTCTTATGGGTGGTAGAATGTAATTATCCCAGTTACGGAAGGAGGCGAATACACAGCATCCCACTGGGGTCTGGTGGCACTGGGAGAGACTGGCAGGGGAAAGGATGGGGAAGAGCCAGTCTGAAGGAGGCGGAGACACAGACAGACAAATGGGAAGTCAGACTCTGCGGTGTGCAGGGAAGAGGTGCGGAGTCACAGGTCACGAGAATCACCCGCAATCAGGCATCTGCAGTGAGTACTCACCTAGAAGAGCAACAGAGAGACAGGCCATGGCAACCTTGTCACCAAGCAGCGGATGTGCAGAGCTGCAGGTGCGGGTCTCCCTCTCCCTCTCTGCACCTAGTACCTACAGCTGTGATTGCAGTACACGCAGCACAAATCTGACTCTTCCCTCATTGAATCCTAAAGCCAATATGATCAGAGAACAGGGCCAGACACTCCCAAGATAAAGGAGAAAATCCTTCAGGCCATTGCAAACACTGTATTCAGAAGCCTTGCTCAGAAGTGATGCTGGGTCTGGCCATGACAGTAGTGTTCTCAGGGCACAGATATGACCCTCTGTATCCAACAGAAACAATTACTGATTTCTGAATCCACTTCCTGTTAGGGAATGGTCATCACCTGTCACCCCCTTCCTCCTCTTCTTCCTCCACTTTGTCCTTCATTTCCATCCTTTCTTACTTCTAGCCCATTCAAACGTCTGCCTATTCATTGAGACCATTCGGTCACCCATCCACCTATCTATCCATCAGTCCTCCATCTGTGCCTTCCCTGCCATGCTGAACTGACCTCCTCTGAAGTTGTCAGGAAAATTGAATCTTCCTTCCTTTATGCTATTACCATCAGGCCACAGAAAAAAGAAAGAAACGAACAGAGGCTAAAACTCTCAACTTGTGATAAAAAGTCATAGCTCACTAATGGGCAAAATCATTCCCCCAGACCTCCAAGAACAGCTGTGTGTCTGGATGCCCACTTCTGGGTGCTACCTCTTGTGAGACAACCAGGCGGTGTAGTTAGAGTGGTCCAAGGAGGCCCACCAGTCCGCCCCTCTGCTTCTACTAGAACAACTCACAGGCTCTCTATTGAGCAACAGACAGCTCTGAAGCCATGCCAAGCTGCTGTGCTCTTTGTTTGTGGTTATTGCCATCCTGAACAGGCCCCTCGGGCTACCGATGAACCCATGGCAGTGGGAATGGGGACTGCCACTGTCTTCTCTGTTGGCCATTAGAGGCCAATCTAGAAACAGTCTTTCAGATGTATCATCTTATCTTAGTTCTACGCAGGCATTTGACGTGGTCCTCAGTGTGACATCTAGTGAGCACTGTCTCAAAAGTCCTTCAGGAAGGTGTCCGGCTCTTGGCAGTGCCCTCTCTCTCCTTCATAAGGAGGATCTTATGAAGTCCCTGGCAGTGGTACCTGGGCTCTGGCCTTTTGTCCGATGTGAAGCTGAGTTGGGAGTCTGACTGATGAGCTCCCCAAATGTCTGCCTAGGTCCCCGCCTTCTGTATCCTGAGCATCATCCTGGGTTGTTCACAGCCCACCTTCCTACTCATCCTCTCCTCCACCAGTCACACTCTCTCCTGGGCCTCTTCCTGGATCCTTCCTGCCTGGAACACACCTTTGCCAGCCTTCCTCACCTCTGACATTAGACTGGTCTATTACGAGCAGGACACTTCTCCGCTGACCTTGCTGGATCGCTTTCCCCCCTGGGCCCTTCTCTTCCTGAGGGCATTAAAGCATCCCCATCCTGCATGAACACACACCTGCGCCATCTATGGTGCAGGGCACCCTTTGCAAGGGGAGCAGACCCAAGGCCTGCAGTGATGGCAGTAGACAGCAGGAAGTGAGGACAGTGGAGAGCGTGGGAGAGAGGTAAGCAGGAATGGACAGGGCCCAGCATAGACTTACTCTTCCAAAACCTTCTGGGCTCCAAGTCTATCCATCAGCATCTGGAACTGTGCTTCCTCATCGTGGTCCATGCCTTCCACATCCTCACCTCTAGATTGATACACCTTCTCCATCTGCTTGTCAGCTTCCTCCTCACTTTGAGTATTTTGACTGAAGAAGAAGTGACCTGGGAGAGCAGAGAGCAAGGACTTGAATCTGATATCCTCAGCTCAGGGAGGACTTGACTTCCTCTTTTCCCGAAATCCATGCAAGGATTGCCCTGGAGAGCAGAAGGGGGTCCCTCAATAGCAAAGATCCATGGGGCACCGCATCTAGAGATGGTTCCCTCTGATCTTCCATTTGCATTCTGACAGAGATGCCAGAGCCTGGAGACAGGCCTGGGAAGTAGGCTGGCTCCTCCGCGGATCTCTAAAAGTCAGATGGAGAGCATGTGTCTCTGAAGGATGTAGCTCAGGGGTAGAACATTTGCCTAGCATAACCAAGGTCCTGGGTTCAATCCCAAGTACTACCACCAAAGAAGAAAAGCATGTCTTTTCCTGTAGCCACATTAAGCAGTAAGGTCGTTCCCCATCACTCCCCAGAGGTCTGCCTTGCCATCCCCACCATCAGCACCACCACACACATACAGGCAGCTCTCTCTATAGTCACGATGGCTGGCATGACAGCAGTGTGTCCCATCCTCTCAAGTCAACGAAGAGCTCCTGGAGATCAGGAAAAGCACCTGATTTGTTTAGGGAAATTACATGGCCCTTTGCAGGAGGCAGAGAGATGGAGAAACTCTGGACGCAGGGTCTGAATTCTTTATCATGCTCCCAGACCTTAGTTCTCTTTCCCGCTGGTGACCTTGAGAATGACTGGGCTATTCAAACCTAGAAACTTCTGAGAGCCACCACCTCTCAGCTGGACTCAGGCCGAGCTATCCTGTTGTCACACTCGTTTGCTGCTTATTTTGTCTATCAAGGCAGGAAAGATGGGGGAGAAAATCTGACACCGCTTCCTGCTGATGCCATACCTGCCTGAGCTCCCATGTGGGGACCATGGCAATGACCGTCGATAGGCACAGAGGTTGCCATGGTATGAACAGCCAAGGTGGGCATGTACAAAGAACCCCATAATCTACTCCCCTCAACCTCTGGCTCTACACCCCCAAAGAAAGAGCTGAAAAGCTCCAGAGGCGGAGTCTCAAAGAGGTGGAGGGAGGGGAAATATATGTTACACAGCTCAGGGAGGCTGCCAGCCCTGGGTGCCCATCAGCCAGCAGAACTTACTGAATCCAGTGGTGAACTCCTCTGGGGTTAGAAAGCCATTGCCGTCAGCATCCAGGGCATCAAAGACGTGCTCCAGCTCTTCCAGACTTAGGGGTAGCTCCTGATGTAGCCTCTGAAAGCAATCCAGACCACACTAGTCAGCATGCTGATGGTCATGGGGGCCCAGAGCATGGCTCAAGCCTGCAAAAGTCTCAAACATTGTCCTCCCTTCCATATTAATGAAGAGACCCTCTGTTGGGTGCCAACCAACACATCAGACAATTTTCTATATGATTTATAAAGAAACCTATGCATCTATTTACATTTAATTCTCATGATACCCCTTTGGGGTAGATATCAGTATTCCCATTTTAAAGATGAAGTTTAAAGGTGAATTGCTAGCCCTAGGGTCATACAGTCAAGAAGTCAAATCCAGGTCTGCCTTCGAAGCCGGCACTCGGAGCACTGCAGAGGACCAATGCTGTACAGGACTGGATAGGTAGCTCTAGGTAGATTCCTAGAGGATGTGGTGTGCTGAAGGAAAGTGAGACCACAGATGGGAAGCCAGAGACACAACACCCGGCATCTGGAAACCACTCGATCCAAGCGGGGGAGAAGGGGAGGGGGGCTAGCGGCACAGGCCTGTAATCCTAGCTACTCTGGAGGTTGAGACAGAAGGATGCCAAGTTCAAGGACAGCCTGGATAACTTGGCGAGACTGTGTTTCAAAATCAAAAGTAAGAAACTGGCTGAGGATGTAGGCCTGCACAAGGCCCTAGGTTTGATCCTCAGCACATAAATAAATAAATAAATAAATAAATAAATAAATAAATAAACAAGTGGAAAGGACAGGGAGAGGGAGAGGCCCATGGAGCCACTGTGTGCATCCTGGTCTTTCCTCTGGGTACTGTAGCCCCGGTCTCTGGCCTCCATCTTTGGAGGCCCCAATCTCTGTGCCCACCAAGCTTTGACCCCTCCCCAGAGAAGGGTCAAGGCGAGCCTGCCAAAATCTTGACCACTCCCTCATTGACCACTCCCTCAGTGTGTTTAAACTACTTCCCAGGAAAATTTTCTTGTGGCTGCCCCCCACCCCTGTGGTTGAGTTAGTAGCTTCCGGGTTTCCCCTCCGGGCCACCTGAGAGCGCAGGAATCTCATTAAACCTGGATATTTTTTTTAACATGGCTTGTTGTGATTTGGCTTGAACGCGATTTTTGCGTGGGCAGAGAGCTCGCATTAGGAAAATTCCTTACAGGTACCCCCTTTCCTGAGTCACGCTACCTCACACATTATGTGGGTCTTCCTTGATGAAGGCCTTCTGCCCCAGGACCCCAGCGCTACTCTTCTAAGTAGTTGTGGACTTATTTGGTTCTTTGGCTCTGAGGATGCTGCATAAGTCCCCTCCTAACTTCAAGCGACCCCCCCCCCACACACACACACATGGTGTCCCACTCTAATTTGAATGTGAAATGTCCCCCACAAGTTCGTGGGATTAAATGCTTAGTCCCTCAGCCGATGGTATTCTAGGAGGCTGCGGATCCAGCTGGTGGAGGTAGGTCAGTGGGGAGGGCCTTGGAGGTTCAGAGCCTGTATCCACTGACAGCCCCGGGAATGAGGCAGCTGAGCTGTTGACACTTCCCTCTGGCGTCTGTCTGTCTGGTGTGAAATGGCCCCAGGCCAAAGCAAGCGTCCTCCTCTACCTAACAACCCATCTCCAAGTGAGGAGTCCCAAGGGACTTCGTTACCTCTCAGCTGGCCCTCCTCCTCAGGAACCCAAGGGCCAGCTGCACAAACGCCTCCTGTGCCAGTGACTGACAGCCTTAGCCGGCATGCACAGGGCTTTGGAGGAGGGAAAGTGGACGCACATGTGGACATTTGGAGTCGGCAGGTGTGACAGCCCATGACACACCTGGAGGGGGTGCTTGGCTCACAGTCTTTTAGCTGCTGAGCCATAAAGCATCATTTGGCGGGTCTGTGCATTAACGGTGGCGTTTGGTACACATTACCAAGTGGGAAGAGAGGCTAATGGGAAAGCCATTTCGAAGAACTGAATTAAATATGAATGGGGTTTTTGAAGAAAGGAAGGAGAGGGAAAGTGTATGCAAGGACTCTAGAAACTCAACAGCACAGCAGGCATCGGCAGTCCATAAACCAGCTGTGGAGGAACCACAGGGACGAAGTCAGGGTGGGAGAGTGTTGGATTTGTAAGTAGGAAGCTTACTGGCTCCTTTGGAAATGAAAGACATTCCCCCTGGAGGTAGGCTGAAACTTCCCCAACTCCCATCACAGCTGGATCCCAACACTTTCTTTGGGATTCGATTTCCTCCCTACCTAGTGAGCTTCTGGTTCCTGGGCCTGGCAGAAAATTGATAGCTTCCATTATACTTTAGCTGGAAAGGATCAGGAAGGACATCCAAGGTTAGCAGACCCTCGGGTGGCCTTTCACCCTTTGAACCTCTATGTGCGCCCGTGAACGCACAGGTGCCATATTAAATTTGCAGATGGTGTGAACCAAGGAGGGGCCTTCAGACTCAGGCTCAGCCACCTTCCTCAAGCATGTGGCTACACAGTTTTACCTCTGTTCAAGTGACACTCACATTGGAGAGGAAGCTGGAGGAGAGCCATCTTTAAGGCCAGAAGTTCACACACTGCACCCTCTTCCGTTGGGTAGCCCCAGCAGTCTGAGCAGAGCTGTTTCCTGCCTGTGGCATGCATAGCTCAGCTATTCTGAGCACCATCGGGAGAGCTGAGGCTGTATCAGCCTCTGCCCCATGACAAACTGCGATGTGATTGACTTTAGTAGAGTAGGATGGTTGGTACCATACGGGCCTGCAGTGGGCCATTTCATTCTCAGGAGCTGTTGAAGGGACAAGGGGACAGAGAACAAGGTAGAAACATCCTATGCACGATACTCCTGGTGCTAAACCTGCAATTGCCTAGTTTTGTATGGTCAGTGAAGTAAGAATGGCTTTTACATTTTTAAGTGGCTAGAGCAGGGGAAAAAAGGAAGTCATGGTGACACAAAAGGAATTATATAAAACTTAAAGATCATTTCAAAAATGACCTTTTTATTTTCAGTACTGGGCCTTGAACCCACGGCCTTTGAGGTACTAGGTAAGTGCTCTAATATTTAACTTCATCCCATGCATTTTTAATTTTATTTTTGAGAAAAGATCTCACAGAGTCACCCACTGGCTTTGAACCAACAGTTCTGCCTCCACCTCCTAAATAGCTGGGTGTACAGGAGTGTGCCACCACACCCCTCTATGTAGGTTTTTGTGGTGCTAGAGATTAAACTTGGGCTTCATCAATGACAGCTAGACAAGTACTCTACCAGCTGAGCCACATCCTGGGACTCCTGTGGTATAGTAAATGCATCATGTGACTACCACCAGGTCCAATAGCCTCGGGGTGGAGTCAGGGAAGGAAAACAGCCCAACAGCAGGTAAGGGCCGTTGACTGAACAGAGACCAGGTTTCCCCGCACAGTACACACTGGCAGCGGTTCCAGAGCTAAGACCTTTTCTGGAAAGAACTCTGGCAGGGATCTCATGTGAAGCTCGAGGTGGAGACCCCTCTCACCTGCATGTCCGTCCTGGCGATGAAGCCCTTGCCCTCGGCATCACATGTCTGGAAGAATTCCTGTGCCTTCCTCCGCATGACACTCTGGACTGGCATCTGCTCCTCCACCTCCAACCTCTCTGGGCGGTCCATCTGCTCCAGGCAAGCTCCACATTCCTGCCACCCAAGGCCTGACATCTGGGAGCTGGAGTCTGCCCTCCCCTCGGGGGTGGCCATCAGACCTGTAGATTTCCTTGTGGATTTTCAGAACCTGAGCAGCAGAGATGGGGAAAAGAAGGGTGTGACTAGGGTGGAACAAGACAGAAGAAGAGCAGGAAGGGAGAGAAACTGTGTCCAGATCTGGTCATTGGCGCGTGCTGGCATCTCTTAGCAACCAGCTCTTAATTACCGGGCTCAGGACCAGTGTGGTTTGCAGGGATGGTTGATGGATCATCCAGTCTGTCAAATGAGAGAAGGGAAGGGATACATGGAGACTGAGAGGAGACGGGCTAGAGGGCACCCTCTATGCTCCAAATTTAAAATAGCCACACAAGCCGGGCGATGGTGGCGCGCGCCTTTAATCCCAGCACTCGGGAGGCAGAGGCAGGCGGATCTCTGTGAGTTCGAGACCAGCCTGGTCTACAGAGCTAGTCCCAGGACAGGCTCCAGAGCCGCAGAGAAACCCTGTCTCGAAAAACCAAAATAAAATAAAATAAAATAGCCACACAACACAGAAGGAGATGAATGGACACACAAACTGTAGTGTGTATGTGAACACAACAGTAGCTACCCTGCACAAACAGGGAGTGAGTAACAAAATGGATACATTTCAAACTGATCACACAAACACAAGAAGCCAAGGACTGATATGTGCCACGTGGTCCTGTTTACATAAGTTCGTTTACAGTTGTCCAAGTTTACTCCTGCATTTGGTGACATTTATGGAAAATGGAAACAACCATGGCAGAAAGGCGATACAGAGTGAGGAGGGATGAGAACGAGGCGAGCTGGGATACGGATGGATATGATCCCTGTCGTCATTTCCTGAGTGGCATGTGAAGCCACAGTAGATTCACAGATCTACTAACTCATTCATTGATCCATACCGGCCTCTCAGTATCCCTGACGGATTGCTTCAGATTCCTCACTCTGCTCAAAAATCTGCAAGTGTTCCAGCTCCTTATACAAAATGGATTGTATTTACACAGAACTTATGCATAGCCTGCCGTATATTTTATTTGTTTATTTAGAAACAGGCCCTCACGGTGTAACCCAAGCTGACCTCCTATTTGTGATCCTCATGCCTCCATCTTCCATGCACTGGGGTCACAGACATGCATCACTGCACCTGTCTCCTACCACATGCCATCTAGAGAAAGTGTATAATGTCTGCTTACAGTGTAAGCGCTGTGCACACAGTTCTTACGCTATATAGTCTAGAGAAAACAGCTTACACCTGCTCAGTGCACACCCATGGCTAGCTGGATGTAGAGCCTCCACAAAGGGAAGACTGGCTGCATTCATGCATACACACACCATACACATGTATGTATGTACGTATGTGTGTATATGCACACAAATCTATGTCAAAATTTATCAGGCTACAGACTTCAAAGTCATGCAGCTTACTGTATGTCAATAACCCAATGAGTGTATGGAGAAGGAGGAGGAAGATAATCAGTCGTTGATGTGTTGGAACCACTACCACTTTCTGTCTACCCAGGCCTAAACATTACAGCCTAGTCTATTGCATATGTATATGAATATATAATTTTGTGTTTAAGGCTGTTTTGTCTGCATGTGTGTTCTGTACATCACATGTGTGCAGTGCTCATAGAGGCCAGAAGAGGGCATTGGATTCCCCTAGTCCTGAAGTTACAGATGGTTGTGAGCTGGCATGTGGGTGCTGGGAATGGAACCTGGGTCCTCGGGTAGAGTAACTGGTTCTCTAGACCACTAGCCACCGGTATATTGTATTTAACCCAGAACCCTGATTTTTCCTTGGATATTCAATTCTGTCAAGGAGAAAAATGGCTAAAATTAAGCAATTTCCCTGTGGAAACTTGCAGACTGCGCAGGGAGCTAAGCAAACCTTACACCAGTGGTTCTCAATCTATCTAATTCTGTGTCATTATAAGTTCCTCATGTTGGGGTGACTCCTAGTCATGAAATTATTTTGTTGCTACTTCCCAACTGCAATTCTGCTACTGTTGTGAATTGTAATGAATCTCTGACATGCAAGATATTTAATATTCGAACCCAAGGTTGAGATTGCTACCTAAGCACATAGAAGAAGGGCAGAGTTCCTGAGGCCCCTGGATTGACTTGAAATCTTGGCACAGCTTGTGTGGGTCTTCCAAGGCCAGTGGGGGACAAAATAGTGGAAGCAAAACTGCTTCCATCTCCAAGTAAAGTGGAACCCCTGTCCTGGGCTCAGCTATCTCCCACCTGAGAATGCCCAAGGAAGCCTTAACCTTGGAGACAGACAGGATTCCTGTCTTCAAGATTTGCTGTTAGAGAGGCTGGTGAGATGGCTCAGTGGGTAAATGCACTTGCCATGCAAGTCTGGTGAGGCTAGTTCAATCCCCAGGACCCAGGTAAAGGTAGAAGGTGAGAAATGACTCCATAAACCTGCCCTCTGACCTTTACGCTCATATGCTGGCACTTGTACACACACGTGCATACACAATAGTAATATATTTTCATTTTTTACTTAAAAGATTTTCACTAGCTCAAAAGACATTACAGCCACAAAAAAAGACAAACTGAGTTCCACCCTTCTCCCTCCCTCCCTCCCTCCCTCCATCCATCCCTCTTTCTCTCTTTTTCTCCTGACCAAACCCAGGGCCATGCCATGCTAAGCACACCCTATCACTGAGATACATCTCTCAACTGAACACTCTTTGTTCCTGCCTGTGACTGAGTTTCTAAACCACTCTTTTCCTCTGGGATAATTCCATAAAACACTTTACATGCAGATGCAAATTATCCAGTCTTCAAATATTCCTAGGAAGACTTCCCAGTTCTCCAGAGTAATTCCGGCAGCTTGAGTGTGCAATCAGAAAGTTTGTAGATCAAACCTAGATCCCTCCTGAGGGTTTAAAGGGAATTTCTCCCTTAATCTGGTCTTCAGCTGCTACTTCTCTCCCCACTTTACCTGCTGCCAACTTGAAGGCGGCCACTAAGTCACACAGATTCCCCTTGAATCCCTTCTGCAGCAGGCAGTTAGGAGATCAAAGTCCCAAAGCGTCCCTGGGAGCCATTCAAATCTCTTCAACTATCCAGGTTTCAGTGGTAAGAGAACCCCTGTGTCGTGGGACCCTAAGTTCACAATGACTCGCTCAGAGTCAGCGGGGCTGAAAGTAGACAGTTCTTGCCAAACAACAGACTGAGCATACAGCCACCCTGCTTTTTTGCTGGGGATAGAACAAAGCGTGAAAGGACCCTCACACTTGAGCTTCTGGGAGGTGGCACAGCAGAATGGGAAAAGCCAAGTTGCCCAGGTTCAAATCCTGCCTCCGTCACTGCCTAGCTGTGTAACACTAAAAGAGTTAGGTGACATCTTCAAGATTCCTTTTCCCATCTGTAAAATGCAGGAGACAGGGCAGGCAGAGCTGGGAATAAACATTACCATCAAGAGAGAAGAGATTTGCTACATGCGGGGTAGCATTTGTTGGGGGGTATTTGACAAGCTGATCTCTTTCCCATAATAAAACAGCATCTTCCTCAGCTGTCCTTGGGCAAACTACCTTTTATCATTGCCACTATTGTTATTGGGATATTATCATTACCACTATTACAACTATTGTTGTTGTTGAAATCCAGCTGGCTTCCTTCACCTCGGTATATTTCAGCAAGCCAAATATATATATATATATATATATGTATATATATATCATATCATATCAATTAGTAACTTTTTTCTGTTGCTGGGATAAAATGCCATGACCAAGGCAATTTACAGAACGGAGAGTTTAGTTTTACTTACGGTTTCAGAGGGATAGGAATCCACCATGGTGGGAAGACAAGGTAGCAAGATGCAGGAGTGGTAGCTGGAGTGAGATGCTGAGAGCTCAGATTTTGAACCACAAGCACGAGAGAGAGAGAGAGAGAGAGAGAGAGAGAGAGAGAGAGAGAGAGAGAGAGAGAGAGAAGAAATAGTGAAGGCTTCTTAATCTCTAAGTGATGTACTTCCTCCTGCAAGGCTGCTCTTCCTAAACCTCCCAAACAAGGCCACCACCTGGGAGCAAGTGTTCACATGCCCAAGACTCTGGGAGGAATGGTTCTCATGTTTCAGTTTCTCATGCAGTCACATATATCTTCATGAGCTTTCATTTCTGCCCCTCTCTCTCAGGAGTAAGAGGAAGGGGGAAAGTGAGCAAGCACATGAAGAAAAAAGAAAAAAACAAGGTTCATTAATCTAACATGGACTGTTAGCTGGATGGAACATAGTGACGTGGCCTCACCACACCAGCCCACCAGGAAGGGGACAAGCCTCCAAAAGGGTCAGCTGTGTGCAGACACCATAGATAAAGACTATCTAGCTTCCCTCTGGCAACCTGCTGTAGCTTATGCAATCCTCCAGTGAGCATCCTTTCTCCTCAAATTAGGTCCAATTTCCATGTTCTAGCCTCCAGGGAGACAGGGAACAGCTGCATTACCTCTGTGAAATAAGTCTTCCAGGTTCGGACAGCTGTTATTAAACACCCCCCGCCCCCCCCACCACCACACTGTCCTGATCTATTAGAAGATACATTAAAAGCCCTGGCTAATGGCTTCAGGTCTCACCAAGATGGTTGCTATTCATCCTAATTCCTCTAATAATTAGTGGTTGTAAACCACTTTGAAGATAAAAGGCATTTTATAAGAGCTAAGTTCTATTATGATTAGCTTCCCCATACTTCCTCCCCAGCGCTGATGAGCACATCAAAGCCAAGTGCAGTCCCGGTAAGCTAACTGCTGCTTAATTAGATGTGTCAAGGCGGCTGGTATATACGAGAAAAACTGCTGCAAAATTTATCAACATGAGAAGAGTGGCCGCTTTCTTCCTAATGTGAACAAGATCTGTTCAAAGGCTGTCAGCTCAGATGCCTGGGAGACAAGGAGCTCAGAAAGTGCTAATACAGACTCCAGGTCGGCGAGGGAAAGGCGCTCTCAGCTCCTGCCTTTGCATAACATCTTGTCAACAGGATTCTACATGCCCTGTCTTTTGATTTTTGCAACCATGCTGAGATGTAAACAAGAAAAGGCACACAGTCTCTGCTTCATAGATGAGCACCCTGCATACGGCCATGGTTTTGCAGCGATTTACATCAGTGTGGTGGAGCTGACCCTGGCAATAGGAACAGATGCGCCGTGATTGATGGCACTCAGACACTCTGAAACATTTGTACACCATTGCCGGGCTCCCGGGTGCTCTCGCTTCTCATTGCCTGCACCTGTGCTTCTTATAGAGCCGACTCAGGCTACTGGTCCACAGAGGTGAGGCCAAAAATGCCCATAACTTTCCTCAATGCTTCTTAATAGCTTTCAACTAGTGACCGAGCTGTGTGTGAGGGTGAAGGGTCAGTACCCTTGTCTCAGAGAGGGCAAAGGTTGAGTTGTGGGCTGTACTCCCAAGCACTTGGCAGGACCAGAGCCTGGATCCTTGCCCCAGTTCTTGCTTTGGCTTCTTCCCCTTTGCAGCCTGCCTCCACCCTCTTACTGGACTCTCCTGGGCACATTCCCTCTCAAAAACACCCACATGTAAAAATCCCTCTTGGGCTAGGCTTCTGCAACCCCATGCCAGGGCCATTCTCCTGCCTCAGCACTTAGGTGCATTTTGCATATTTTCTACAGAACCCATGCTCCTAAATTCTCCTAGCTCCAGATCTTCCTTTCCAAGCCCCCAATCTTCAGTGATCTTCTTTCAGCCCTATGTTTTCAAATCCCAGGTCTGAGTTCTCAAAGGTTTTCTTTTGTATCATGATACCACAACTGTTTCTCGAGGAAGTCTTTATGCTTCTCTTCCGATGCAGACATCATTAAGGTAGGCAGGAGGTGCCATGGAAGACGGGTGGAGGAATTTAAGAGTTGCTGTTTCCTTGGCGAGTTTACACTATGGCAGGAATGAGTCACAAATAAAGAACAGAGGGCGGGAGGAGAGCCACGCGTGTGTATGATGAAACCTCTCAAGGTGCTACCCCAAAATGAGCAATTATTATTGTTCCTCGATAATTCACCATGAAATTTAACTCTGGCTTGGGTCATTTGCCTGGTTTTTGTTACATTTATCTGTTTATTTATGGGTGAGGTAGGAGACGGTGGGTATGTGCCATGACTCACATCTGGACGTCCTAGGGCAGCTTGCACGGGGCCGGTTCTTTCCCCACCATCTACGGCACAATGAGTAACTACCTTGTCAGGCAGCTCTCATTTATCCAACTTTTGAATCAGAAGGTATTAACAAATGCTTAAGAAAAGCCGGTTGTCATGGAGATCATCAAAACGGGCAAATAACACCATTAGAGGAACTTCCATTTAATTTGGTTTGCCCTGTCAGCACCAGGTTCAGAGCGGCGTCTCAAAATCCTGCTTCTGGGAGCTTAAGTAGTCATTTTAGTGGCAGACTACGGATTTCAACTTAGGTCCTCTTTAACATCTCAGTTTCTCTCTCTCTGTAAAATGGGGCTATGAAACTTTGCAGAGCTGCTGCAAAGAATTATGTGTATTGATACAATACTTGGTATATAATGAGCATAGCAGAGTAGGTAATTACTACTTTTTTAAAACTTTATTTTGTTTGTGTGTGTGTGTGTGTGTGTGTGTGTGTGTGTGTGAAAGAGAGAGAGAGAGAGA
>NW_004949099.1:40614917-40648427 GCF_000317375.1 Microtus ochrogaster | reverse complement strand
TGAGAGAGAGAGAGAGACTACTTAGGCCAGAAAAAGGCACCTGAAACCCTGCAGGTGGAATTATAGAGAGTCATGAGCTGCCAGATGTGGATGCTGGGAACTGAGCTCTGGTTCTCAAAAAGGACAGCTTTTAACAGATTAGCATCTCTCCAGCCTTGCAATTGCTAATTTCATGCCCAGGTGTAAAACTGAACCCAAGAGCATCCATACGGTTTGGATGTGGTTTCTTCCCCAACATTTCACATGCTGAAATTCTACTGAAAAGTGATGAAATTTGTAGGGGTAGGCCTGGCAAAGAGGTTGGTGCTCATCCCTTGGAGTGAGTTGGCTCTAGTAGGGATGGGTCCATTTCCTCAGAGTAGCCACTGGGAAAGAGTGAGCTGCACCGGGCATGGTCTCCAGCTCCCTCTTCAGTCTGTGCCCACCCCCTCGCACCCATGTGCCCCTGCCATATGGTGCTATCTACTATGAGGCCCTCTCCAGAAGCTGATGTTGGTAAAGTCTCCTTAGAAATCCAGAATTGTGGGGTGAAGAAACCTCTTTCCTTTATAACGAATCAATCCAGTCTTAATGTCTTCTAAGCACCTCTTTTGCTCTTAACCCACATGCCTAAGCCCATATTAAAATATCTTTATTAAACCACAACTCTGCCTTATATGAATTATGACATCATTGTCTGGGAGATGTATCTAACACAAAGACCCCATCACCGCTTTCAGGCTAAAGTTTAAACATGCCAGGCCATTAATATCTCTTTGTGTCACCTCCCGTTCTCTGTCCCACAGTCTCATGCCCCTACTTTATTTCCTCTTCTCTCAACTTGCTTGTGCCCTAGTGTCTTCAATCTCTCTCTCTCTCTCTCTCTCTCTCTCTCTCTCTCTCTCTCTCTCTCTCTCTCCCTCCCTCCCTCCCTTTGTCTATGCTACGTCCTACTTGGGCTTAATGCCTTGATCCCCAACTATAATAAGAATGGATATAGTGGTCAGGGGACTTGCAAACTTATTCCCTATTTGTTCCTTAAATTGGGGAATCCAAGGTTAGGTACCACCATAGCTGCGTTCTGGTGGTATTCTGTTGGGGACTGTGGTCCCCCAGACCCTGTGAACGCCTGCCTGCCAGAGTAAACAACTTGTTTTCCTATGCTTGCAGACCCTCAGGAGTTCCTGATGGCAGGGGAGTGGTTTCTGGTGGGCTTGCCGCTGAGAGGTAGTTAGGGTGTAGAAGGAGACCTTATATAAGCAGCCCTGGAACACAATTAAAAGGGCATTCTTAGCCGGGCGGTGGTGGCACACGCCTTTAATCCCAGCACTTGGGAGGCAGAGGCAGGCGGATCTCTGTGAGTTTGAGACCAGCCTGGTCCACAAGAGCTAGTTCCAGGACAGGAACCAAAACCACAGAGAAACCCTGTCTCGAAAAACAAAAAAACAAAAACAAAAAAAAGGGCATTCTTGGCTCTGTGTGTGTGTTTCAGTCTCCAGCCCCTTGCCCGACTCGTGAACCATACCATAGCGCATAGAGCAGGCATGGTGCTACCTACAGTATCCCTCCTCCAGTGGCAGATGCTGACTTCTTACAATGCACTCACACAGTAGAGGGGGCTAGGGATTTTCTCTGAGGGTTGCCCTTCTGAGCTTGATGTCTCTCAAAGGTCCCCCTTTTTTTTTTATTGTGATCTACATAAGGAGTCAGGTTATCTCAGGAATTTTGGAAGACACAGTTGTAATTCAGGCCATAGCATTCATTCCCTGGTCCTCTACATCTTCCCACATGAAAACAGTTCATCCTCCCATATGCAAAGTATCTCTCTCCATCGCAGTAGCTTCAAAGGTCTTAGTTCATCCCAGCATCAACAGCCTGATGCTCTTAGTGTTCCAAGCCTGAACTGATTCGTGAGGAATTGAATCAGCCCTCTAGATCACCAGGCTGCCCCTCAGCAGATTCAACCGGCCAGTGAGAAACAATATTAAATAATGGCGTCTGTACTGAGCATGGAGAGGTGGCTTTGTTATTATTCTTCAAACAATACAGCCTAATGACCATTTGTGCCGTGTTCACCTGCATTATCAGTCTTCTAGGCATGCGCTGAAGCAATTGGGAGACAGCGTGGAGGTTATACAGAAGTATCACCGTGTGTTCTGTCATGTGGCTTGGGCATCCACAGAGTGTAGCATCTGTGGGCCTCTTAGAACTGTTCCCCCATGTGACTACTAAACAGCAATGGCACTGGCACGCACATGGCCTGGAGCTGAGAGCCTTAAGGACAGATGAAGCCTGTGGGCCTTTTGTCCCTTGCTCACCTGGAGCTCTCAGCTCTGGTGACTGGTGACTGGCAGCTCTTTACACAGGCAGGAGGCTTTTGCTACTGGGTACTTGAATCCCCCCCCCCCTTAAACCCTGCAGAAGAACTGACACACACCTTGTTTGTCATTAGTGACACAGTGGGAGGGGCTTTATAACAACTAGGGAAAGGGTGATAGAAAATGGTCCTCCTAGCAGGATGCAAAATCCCACAGGGAATGGGCCTAGGGCCCCTCTTCCAAGCTGAGGAGAGGAAGGGGGAAGGTGAGGGAGCTGCCCTGAGAAGCCTGCTTAGCAGCCCTAACCTGGCCTGGTGGGTTGATGGCATGCTGGACCCAGCTCTAGTAAGCCTTCCTGAAATTACTGTCTTCAGTCTGCTGATGCTCCACCCAGCACCAAAGCTCACCTCGAAGTCAGAGATGCAGACAGCAGCCAGACTCTTGGCCCTGACTGACAGAGGTATGCACTGGGGTTTACAAGAAAGTTCATTATGGTGACCTGCTAAAAGGGATTCCCCGTGATTTGGTTGCGATTGATTCCCAAGGGTGTTCATACTTTGGAAACTTGGTCCGAAGTTTGCCTGTATTGAGGCAGGAAAACGTTAAGCTCCTAATGGGTGCTGACTGCGGGCAAGACCCTTGACTGGTGTTAGCGCTCACAAAAGCAAATCGCTACAGAGGCCAGAGCCCGACCCCTGAACTGCTTCCTGCTTTCTGCCTTGCTGTGGGGTCCCTTACTCTCATGGGCGATCCCTCCACCATGCCATCACTGTGATATGATCCAGCTGCAGATAACGGGACATCCGCGTCTTTTCTTCACAGAGTACCCAGCCAAGGGTATTTTGTTACAGTAAATAACAGAAAATAGACTAAAACAGTGCCAAAGAGAACAGGCTTTGGAACAGGGAAGACATGGGCCCTCTGTCTGCAGTGAGTTTGAGTGTTCAGAGTGAGCCAGGAAAGAGCGTTGCAGAATATCCTGGCCATTGTGCTGAGCAGTATGGACTGAGAGGCCGAAGCTCAAACTTCAGCTAGATCCAGGTAGTACTGAAGAATCTGGCCTTTCCGGAGCTCAGGCACTCAGTCCAAGTGAGGCCAATACTCACCGGGTGCTTCCAGTTCTGTATGAGGCCACCGTCCTCATCCATTCACTCTGGGATCATTTACTATGAGCAGACACTCTCCTCTGTGCCAGGAGTCAGCAGCAGGTGACGTTAGCAAGTGCACACCACGGGGAATGACAAGCAATAAATATACACACCCGATAAGCACATTCAAAAAGTGAAAAGTGATGCACGTTCCCTCCTCTAAGACGCCTACTGGTGCTCACGGAGTCCATAACTCACCGGCATTGCTATCGGGATTCTGGCAGCAACCTCAGTGGAGAGGCTTCCCCTTATACTGGTTACCCACTAACAACCCTCAGCAAAAGCCAGGGGAATGGGAGGAGGGAAGAATAAATGCTGCCCTGCCCTGGTCCCAGCTGCAGACACCCGAAACATTTCTTTGGAAAACCATGGCAAGGGCCAGACATGAGATGTTAATAGCTGTGTTGCTTGGATATTTTGTCCCCGAGGGAGGAAAGATTTGTTTGGTTTCAAAACTTTCAATCTGTGATAAGCCCAATTTGTTGTTTCTGGGCTCTGGTGAGTCTGTATTGACGACAGGGAGGACAAGGTGGGCTGAGGGAGCGTGACAGAGGGTCCCTGCAGAGCAAACACAACCCCAATGGAGGCCCCAGTGACCTATACCACTAGGGGGCATCAACTCCTAGTTTTCACCTCTTTCTAAAACAATGCCAACAGCTGGGGGCCAAGCCTTCAACTATGAGCCCGTGGAGACATTTCACAACAATGGTGTTCTGTCTAGCTGAAAACCTTAAAGGGATTGTTCTGATTTTCTTCTATGTCAGTGGTTCTCAACCTGGGGATCATGACCCCTTTGGGAGTTGCTTATCAGCTATCCTGCATATCGGATATTTGCATTACAATTCAAAATAGTAGCAAAATTACAGTTATGAAATAGCAAAGAAAATAATTTTATAGTTGAGGGGGTCACCACAACATGAGGAACTGTACTAGGAAGGTTTCTATTTTTGTATTACAGTCTATTACTATATTTACAATAAGGGGAGAAAAACAACTTTGTAAATAAAAAGACTGGCCTCTCGAACAAAAGTGAATAAGAAGCACATTTCAACCTAGTAGGCAGAGGCCAGACTGTGATGCCGTTCCCAGGCTTACAAAGCAATTTCACAAAGGTATGTCCTTCGAGACTTACAAGACTTTCTCAAGGCTGCATAAGAAACAAGTCTTAGTGTATGAAAGGGATTCTCGGGTCCCTCTCTTCTAAGTCAGTGCTGCAGAAAGGCCACTTGTTTTTTTTTTTTTTTTTTTTTCTGGCCTCCTGTCTAGTTTAGACCCAAAATAATCACACAGAAACTGTATTAGTTAAATCACCGCTTGACCCATTAGTTCTAGCTTCTTATTGGCTAACTCTTACATATTAATTTAATCCATTTCTATTAACCTGTGTATTGCCATGTGGCTGTGGCTTACTGACTAAAGTTCCCAGTGTCTGTCTCTGGCGGCTCCATGACTTCTCTCTCTGACCCTTCCTCCTTTCTCCCAGCATTCACTTTAGTTTTCCTGGCCTAGCTCTGTTCTTTTGCCCTATCACAGAACAAGACAGTTTCTTTATTCATTAACCAATAAAAGCAACACATAGACAGAAGGCCCTCCCACACCATGCCAGTGCATGCTCTATTATTCCACAGGCTGTCTGTAGCTGACCTTGCTTCTGTTTGAAGCTGAAGCCTTCTGGAAGCTAATAAGTACCTGTTACGGTTTGACTATGGAATGCCCCTCATATACTCGGGTGTTAAAGCCCAGGTCCCCAGTTGGTGGCTGTATTTTGAAATTCTTAAAAATTTAGGAGGTGGTGTCTACAGAGGGCAAGTCACTTGAGTGTGTCCTTGGTGATATCTTGACCCTGACCTCCTCTGCTCCGCCCCCTGCTTGTTTTCCATCATGAAGTCCTACATGCTTCTGTTGCCATGATGTGCTCTGCAGAGTATGAGGCCAAGCAGCTGTGGACCAAATTCTCTGAAAGAGTAAGCCAAAATAAGGCCTCCCTACACTGTCTATGCCAGCCAGGTATGCTGGGCACAGCTATGCAGAAGCAGCCAACAGGCTACCCCAGGACCTCGCCCCTCCTCTGTATTCCTGCCTCAGATTCGATCACACTTTCATTTATTGAATTAATTTTCCCCAAAATCTGTCAATTCCCAGTCACTGCAGCGGCTCAGAGTCGCTGAAGTAAAAGAAAAGGACAGGGCAGCATGCAAGCAGCCAGAATCAGAGGGGGCAGAACTGGGTTAGGACAGTAGCCCTTCACTCGGGATCCAGCCAGACACTGTCCCTGAGTACTGCCAAGAGAAGTCAGACAGATGTTCAGAAGTGGAGACTGAGATTGCCACAGACCAGCCTGATTCTCAAAAGATGCATGTTCTAGATGAAAAGATGGCGGGCACAACAAAATAAAAAGTTAATTAAAAACAGGGTGTGCATCTCCAATAACGAAATGGGCCCCATTCCCCCTCTTTGGAACAAGGAGGGCAATCACCCAGCCGATGAGAGATGCCCCAAGTCTGTACATGGCCATCTCCTAGAGAGGTCATCGAAGGTTAGGAATTGGGGGAGGGGAGGGCACAACCAGTGATGACAGCTCCAGCCAGCAAAAACACAGTGGAGGAGCTTGAGTGGAGGAAGGGATGACACAGCAGTTCTACAGGACACCAAGGGCATGGGGGAATGGCAGCTAGTGGCTGAAATGTCAGGACCATCTTTGGAGGAAGAGGCGGGGCTCAAAGCCCACCTCGGAAAGGGATGGATTTAGGTGTCCTGTCCTGTTTGCAGTCTGTCTTGTGTGGGTGGGGGTGCGGCACGTGGAGGCACGTGGATGTGCAAGAAGGTCAGAGGATGATATCAGGCATCTTCCTTAATTGCTTCTCAGACTTTTTGGCTTTGCAACACAAGGTTTCTCACTGAGCCGGGGGATCACAGATTTGGGTAGCCTGGCTGGCTCACAAATCCCAGGGATCCTCCTGTCTCTGCACCCCAGCACTGGGGTTACAAGTGTGCACCACTGGGGATGAGAACTGGGGTTACAAGTGTGCACCACTGGGGATGAGAACTCAGAACCTCATATTCACACAGCAGGCACTTTACCCGCTGAGCAATCTCTCCAGTTCCAGATTTGGATATTCCTTGGAGTGATTCTATTTAGAAAGGGTATGAATGAACATGGCTGTGGAGCTCACCTCAGGAGTGAACCCTTTCTTTTCCAGATGTTGGTGGCTAGATTTCTGGCCTCTTACCTGTCCTGGGCTTGTTATCAGGTTGCTAAGTATCTCCCTACTGTGCTCTGAACATCTAGGGAAGCTCAAGGCTGAACATGAGGCCTGGTGTCCGCACTGGACAGGGTGGCCAGTGCTGAAGACACCTGGGTAGGCGGATCCCGGCACACTGAGCTTTTCCTGAAGTACCTCCACAAGCACCCGCTAGAACTTTCCTGGCGCTCTGGTCCAGTAGGGACATAGAATTTGTCTCATAGTGTGTCCTCAGTTGCCATTAGACTTTCCAGGGAGTGGCCCTGTAATTCAGACTATGGTGACTTCCCTGTACACACCATCAGTTGAATAATGTCAACACTGATAACCAGAAAAACTTATATGGCATTTTAGGGTCCACAAAGATGTCTGCCATCTATGCCCCTCATTTATGAGTTACTATCTTATCTGCGATACACAAACATTCTCATATGACTTTCAAAGACTGCACTATCTCATTTGTAATAAAAACATGCCTGCAGCTACAGCTCCTGGCTGACAGCTGGTGGAGGGCTGGGCCTGGACATGCAAATGTCTCATTTGGACTCTTTCAGGTGACACCTTTGTCTTCAAACCCTTCCGGCTTGGCAGAGTGACCTTCAGATGGGTGAGGCTTATATGGAGGCTTGAGAGCCTGTGCTCAGCTCCCGTGTGACCCCTGATGCGAATTGCTGTTTTCTTTGTTCAGAAAACACAGGGCTGTGGATTTAAACAGCCTTAGGTTTAAGTGCTAGGACAGCACTCAGCGTGTGTGTGGCCTATAGCAGTTATCATTAGATTGCTTTAGTCTCTGAACATGTATAAAAACAGCAACACTATTGTAAAGTCACGGTGAAGACAGTGAGCCACACCCCACACGGAGTCCTCAGCAGGGGGTCTGGTACATACTTGGTGTTCACCGGGTGGGGCACTGACTGCGTTATTAGTGTTTTCAATATTTTTGAGATTTGTTTCTATTTTATGTGTGTGCATATTTGTCCTTCATGAAGATCTATGCACCACATGTAGGTGGTACCGGGGGGTGGAGCTGGAAAAGGCCACCAAATCCCCGGGAACTGTAGTGATTGGCAGGTGTTAGGCGCCACGTGGCCGCTGAATCCAGTCCTGACCTCGGGCAAGTCACTTGGCCTCCAGCTCCTCCTGTCCTCACTGGTGTCCAGGGAGTCGCCAGATTCCACCTGTTCACTTCTCAACAGTGTGTGTGGGCTGATACACTGACCTCTACCTCTTCCCCCTCCCTGCTTCTGCCTCTTCTCCCCTCTTTTCCCTTCACTGCTCCAAAAACAAGAGGTTTCTTAGCACTGAGTCAAATCAGTGTTTGTTCATTTACAGGTACTCTTTACTTTGAATTGAGGCTTCCCATTGGACACTATGAAGGGACTCCTGGTTTAAGACGTTGTGTTAGATAATGGCGGTATGAAGGCTCTGACACATGGCCCCTTTCTGGTCTCAAGAACTTACAATCCAATTAAAATAAAAGTACACGAGAAACTGAAACTAGCAAGAGAGAGGAGGGAGGGAGAGAGAGACTGAAAAAATAAAACAGAAGAAAATCAACATGAACGGTGGTTATCTGCTTATTGGGCTTATGGGGGTACTTTCTTTTATCCTGTTTTATATACACATTTATTACAATAAGATGTTTTAAAAAAGAAATTAGGAAAGATAATAAAGGACAAAGAGGAGGGTAATGGGTTCAGCTGGGGAGTAGGGGTGGTATCTGCTGGGCGTCTAGAAGATGAGGAAGGCAAGGCCAGGTCAGGAGCAGTGAGGAGAGGCAGGAGGAGGGGAGAAGCAAAGGATGCAATCAGGAAAACGGAAGTGGATAATTAGCATCAGTCCAGGGCAGAGCGAAAGGGTCCAGAGAGTCAGGCTCAGGCCTGCACCAAGTGGTCCAGCCATTTCTTCTTGTGGTCTCCACGCTTCTTGTTAGCATCATTGCTTCCACTGTGTTATACTTGGTTGTTTACATTTGAGGCTCATTCATTTTTAGACCCACAGTTCCCAGCATGGTGAGTAGCATATACAGACCTCAGCAAGCTCCTGAACTCTTTGAATTCTAACAGGGATATTCCTTTACTTGTGGAGTGGATCTCAGCATGGGAGTTCATATGGAAACGTGCATGAGGCAGGCACTGAGCTAGACCCCTCAGCTGCCTTCATGGATCCTAACCAGATTCTGCGAGATGCTGCCCATCCTCATTCTCACACTACGATCTGAACTGTTAGGTACCATGCCCAGCGTCACACAGCCATTAGAGAGCAAATATCAGACTGGAGACAGTCTGGAAACTGGAGTTAAAGAGTGGAAAGCAAAGACCAGAGCAGCACAGGGCCACCATCTAGGCACTAGACTGTAGCTTGTTAACTGTGGGCTGCATGGGATTGGGTAACTGAGTGTGGAGGTCATGAGAAATTTGGTAACAGTAAAGAGGTTTCTGAACATGCAAAGACCAACAATTAATTCAATATCAAACACACAATGGCCCCGAAGTGTATGTGTCAGTGCTTGTCCATGCTACAGGGCATGACTTCAGAGCAGCCCTGGTTCTGAACACAGAACATGTGCACTTTGTATTGCACTCGCCATCACACCAGGCAATGCTAAAGATGCATCCTGAAACACCTCAGCTCAGATGTGAGACAACCCCATGTCATGAATGGCATGATTTCACTGCACATGCATGCTTTCTCTTCTCCTAGAGACATAATGGGAACCAAGGAAAACCAAGGCTTTTCCTTCACATCCCTTCATATGTTAAATTATCATAGCTTTAAATTGTATCATAGTAGATGCTTGGTTTTAAAATTGATGTTTAGGGCTGGTGAGAAGGCTCGGCAGGTCAAGGCGCCTGCCACCAAGCCTGACTACCTGAGCGCAGGGCTCTAGACTTACACAGTAGAAGAAGGGACTCCTGAAACTTGTCCTCTGACCTCCATACAGATGCTGTGATATGTGCATGCGGGCATGTACGCACGCATGCACACACAAATAATAATAACATAATAACTAGAAAGTAATCAATTTTTAATTGGTGTTTGAATTACTGACTTGAATTTGTTTTAAAAATTGTCAAATAAATTTTTGCCTGGAATTAGGGCAGAATTTCCAGTGATTTTTGAGATCATCCTAAACCTATTTATGGCATTTCATACTGTGTATTTATGGAGGCAGCAGTCTTAGTATTGATGACTGTAAAATCAAAATATTGATTAAAGGTGCGGCGTAAAATATTCAGTCAATATTTAATTTTTATGTAAAAATAAATACACACAGCTGCCTCATTGGTATGCAAAGTCTCTCTCATCTTTAACAAATAGAAAGATCATGTGTCTCAAATAATTGTTTTAAAATAAATTTTATTATGGTTTACTAGTAGTAAATATTTGATTTGTATTCTTATTATACATATCTATAAGCCCAGATCACATAAAAATTTCTCAGGTGAAAAAGGCTCACAAGGATAACCATTTAAGAAGCCCTAGTGTAGACTAGCACAGACACTCAGAGAATGGAAGTAACAAAGGGGCTGGGGGGTGTAGTGCACTGCTGTGTCTGAGAGCTGACCTGTTTCTTAGCAACCGCATCATATGTGCTTACTATCTCTGATGCCAACACAGAAGCACACGGTACCCATGGGGACTAACCTTTACTTAGAAAAGCTCCTGCCTATACATTATTATATTATATTATATTATATTATATTAATGGAATATAGGCAGGAGCCTATATGGGATATATTCACCAGTATTCACCTATTCTCCTATCCATTATATCCCTCATTAAAAGCCCCTTGGTCTAAACAAGTCCACGGAGATGCTGATACAGCTGGCCCTTACACATGTCAACCCATCCCCAGCTCTGATGAAATCAGGACTGGCATGGGGCGAGTAGTACGGAAGTGCTTTCTGTTTCCATATCACTCATAAACCAGACCAGGCCACCTTTGCTAATTTTCTTCCTTGCTCTGAGCCTTGGATTTCACCTGTCTATGACTTGAAATCCTCCAGGCCTTTGGTTGCAAGTTCGTGTACAAGGGGAACGGATGATGCACCCCTCTCAGTATCTCTATGCTCATGCTAATTAAGTGATCCCTGGTGTAACCAGGTAGCACCGATATTGCTGCGAGATTCTGAGCCCACTGACGCAAGGATCTGTCTATTTTGCTCACTGTAGGGTAATGTGGGAAGTCCTTCTCTATATGTGTTGCTTTTATTGATTAATGAATAAAGAAGCTGTCTTGAGCCTATAGCAGGGCAGAACAGTTCTAGGCAGGGAAAACTAAAGTGAATGCTGGGAGAAAGAAGGCAGAGGCAGGAGATGCCATGTAGCCACCGCTGGGAACGGACAGGCTGTAACTTTGCTGGTAAGTCACAGCCACATGGCAATACTCAGATTAATAGAGATGGGTTAATTCTAGATGGAAGAGCTAGCTAGCAATATGCTTAAGTGGTTGGTCAATCAGTGATTTAAATATATAGTTTCTGTGTGATTATTTTGGGAGTCTGAGTAGCTGAGAAATGAACAAGCAGCTTCCTACTACAGTAGAGTGAACCCAAAGGAGCAGTCAGTGTCTGGTGCTTGCCATGTCCTGTTCTTGGTGGAATCATTTCTCTTTCCATGGCTCAGGGTATCTGTTAGTATGCCTTTATCCACCCTTCTAGCCACTCAAGGAAGACCCTGGCTTTGCCAAGCAGGAGGAGGCATTGCACAGGGAAAATACCCTAGAAGGGCTAGCAACAGCACGTATGTACGCACAGGGCATGGAAACAGGAGAATCAGCCAGGAAGGAAAGTAGGGAAGCAGAAGCGATCTGCCTGGCAGTACCAGATGACCTCATCCATCCGTGGAAGGAAGAGCTCTCCTTTTGTGAAAGCATTATTCTTACAAAGTGAAACAAAGGTATTCCTATGCCCTTTGTTCATTTCTAGGGCAATGGTCCATCAAATGTCAACAAAGCTCACACCTAGAGACTAAGAATAATGAAAATCTTTGCTCTCCTTTCCCCACCCCCTGTTCTTTAACTAAGCCCTGCCCCTTGCCCTTAGTCAAGACATTGCTGTCCCTAGGTGTTTCTTTCCAGGTATATTTAGAAGATAGTGTCATCTTCAGGTCACATCTCTGCTCCCACACTACTGGCCCTTTCTGAACTCACGCTTCCAAATCAGGTCTGGGAGTACACATACAAGATCCACTAATGCAGTTTGTGAATTCCTATACAGCAGTCTGCAAGTCTCTCAGCTTCTCTCCTGCTGAGCCAGCCTTGGAGTCAGAGAAAACTCTTGCTTTGGGCACCGTTAATGAAAGGTTCATTGAGTAAGTCGGCAGGAAGCAGGACATGGACCTGCACTCCTGCATCCTGAAGATGCCTCCACACATGAGATAACTGGCTGATCATTAACCAGGGGCACTCCCATGTCCACTGTTCTCAGTCCAAGCTGGTAGCCTGAGGACGGGATGCTATGATCCCGTTGGAGAATTCTGCAGGAAGGGGTACAGGATTTACTTCAACAATAAACATTGCCCCCCCCAGCAATGATGCTGCAAGTATCAACAGACCTTCAGGGGTGGGATATAAATGTTCTGCCCGCAATTATGAAACCACCATAGTGGGACAGTGGGGGCATACCAGTGTAAGATGACTACGTGCGCTGTTTAACGATCTGACTGAGCAACTGAAAGTCAGATGTGCAACCTCAGGCAATCAGCTACTGTCCCATAAACACAGCACGGAATGTTCCCAACCTTAGAGATTCTTTAATGCTACGGTATTCCAAGTGCTCCATCTCCATGGCATATATTTAGAGATAGTCACATTTTGCCTCCTGGAATAAAATTTCTAGATAAAGTAGTTCTGTTATCTGCATCATTTAACCTTAATTGAAATCTTAAAGGGGGAAAACCCCCACAACTTTTAAAATTCTTTTAAAGTTTTGCTTATTTTTATGTGTATAGGTGTTTTGCCTGTACAAATATCTGTCTGTGCACAACAGGCCCATAGGGCCAAAAGAGGGTGTCAGATCCCCTGAGACTGGATTCACACATGGTTGTAAGACACAGTGTGGATATTGGGGATTGAACCCAGGTCCTCTGGAAGAACAGCCAGTGTACTTAACTGTTGAGCCATCTCTCCAGCTCCCAAATTCACAATTTTTTAATGGCATGTAAGTCAATATGAAGATGGTCATAATGACTGCCCTGAGACATGTGGCCAGACAGTCAATGCATACACAGCCTGACCATGGGCACATTTGGATTGAATGGAAGAACAATGGGATCCACTTCCCATAAAAATGTAGGTAAGTAACAGATCCATGTAGGAGGCAACAGGAACTGTTTTTATCAGTGTAAGGCTAAGGGATGACAAATCCCTTTCCAGCCTGTGTGTGAGGAGAGGAAGAAGGAAACGCCTTCAAGTGGAAGCACAGATGACAGAAACCAACCACAGATGTAAACGCAGAGAAAGTGAAGGAGTGGGTTATCCATGTACATGGGCTCAGCCTCGTATCCGAGGGCAGGGGTACTGTGCTGTGATGTGGCACAGGTCATGACAAACACATCCCCAATCCACATGATTGAGACATAATTCAATCGTTAACATAGTAAGAAAAAAAATTCCAGGAAGTGGTGGCACACACCTTTAGCCCCAGCACTCGGGAGGCAGAGGCAGGCAGATCTACAAGAGCTAGTTCCAGGATAGGCTCCAAAAGCTTCAGAGAAACCCTTTCTTGAAAAACCAAAAAAAAAAAACAAAACAAAACAAAACAAAAAACAAACAAACAAAAAAAAGAACAGTGGGGGGAGAGAGAGAGAGAGAGAGAGAGAGAGAGAGAGAGAGAGAGAGAGAAAGCTGGGAGGTGTTTGTTAGGGTCTCAGAATAATTTTTTTGAGACAGTATCTTATGATTTTTCAGGCTATCCTTGAAGATACCATGTAGCCAAGGATAACCTTCAACTTCTGAGCCTCCCCTCCCTCCTCTGCCTTCCAAGTACTGAGATTTGATGTGGGATTTCCTTCTGTATGCTGTGAATACCATTGATTAATGATTAAAGCTGCTTTGGCCTACAGCAGGACAGAATTGAGTAAGGTGGGGATTCCAAGCAGATAGAGGAGGGAAGAAGGCGAGATCAGAGAGATACCATGTAGCCGCTGGAGGAGAAAGACACCTGTGCACCAGTACTGGTAAACCACCAGCCTTGTGGTAAAATACAAAATAATAGAAATGGGTTAACTTAAGATGTAAGAGCTAACTAGAAATACGTTGAAGCTACGGGTCAAACAGTATTGTTATATTACATTAAATAGTTTCTCTGTGATTGTTTCTGGTCTGCCTGGCTGGGAAATGAACAAGCAGCCTTAAGCATGCCACACCATGTGGGGTTTCATGCATTGTTAGGGATGGAGTCCAGGACCTCAAGCAGGTCAGGCAATTCTCCCAATCAAGCTGTCTCCCCAGCCCCTTGAGGTGAATATTGAAGAATAGAGAGCTCTCAGTGGACCTGGGACTCACTGATTAGGCTAGGCTGGCTGCCCAGTGAGCTCCCCTCCCCCAGGATCTGCCGGTCTTTGTCTCCCCAGGATTAGGATTACAAACAGCTGCTAACACACCCGATCTTTTATAAGAATCCTGGGGATTGAACTCGGGCTCTCAAGCGCTTTGTCCACTGAGCTTTCTCCTCATTTGTCTCTTCTGTTGTCATATAGGGGGACATGTGGACAAGCTGTGGCACTGCTGGAGCCCAGCTCTGACCCCAACAACTTCCAAAGCACCTCCACTCTGAGGTGGTATAAACCAGTGGGTGGCTTCCGGCTTTCACAGAAACGGTATGCTACACTGGGCCCTTTCAGTTCAAAGAGTCATTAGAAATGCTCTAAGCTAGACAGATCGACGAGGGGAAAGGATCCTTATGTTATTTATACTTTTCTTCCCCAACTACTTTCCCTGGGCTTCTGGCATAATTTCTCTGACAATTTATGACTCTGCCCTCTAGGGGGCAGCACCGACCTCATTAGGACTCCAGCTAATTTCTCCGAGGAGCAAAGCCAGAAAGGTTGGGTAAGCCATCCAATTTGATCCCCTGCCCATCACTAGCTCCTTAAGGACAGGAAAAGTACAGGACATCTCGAGTCACCACGCGGAGATCAACACAGAGACACGCACTAGATCTGCCTGTTGTCTGAACCCCACCAGGAGTTTGTTGTCCCTTTCAACCTGGAACAAGTACGCCCTAATTTCTCCTTAGCACAAGGCAGAGACCTCAGCGACCACTCAGAGGCTGTTTCAGTGCCTTCATTTTCTACCATGTCCCTGCCGGCACCAGCTGCGGCTGCTGCTGCGGACCGAGCATTGTCTGAGAAACAGCAGGCTCCCTCCCCACCAGTTCTGCCGGCAGGTTGCTGTGGTTTGTACTGCCACACTCCGAGAAAGAATACACACAAAGCAAAACCCAGTTATTCAAAGATAACCACAGAAACTAGATGCTGCCGTCTGCAAACTGGGGGCCATGGGAGGCACACAGAGGATGGGTAGGGGGTGAGGGGAGGGGGAACATCAGTACAATGCCACGAAAGCACCAAGCAGCCCAGGCCTGCAAGTCTGAAGATCCCATCTCTGGGGATGTGGCAGAATGCTGTGACCCATCAATCATGCCTTCCTGGTCCTGACCCTCCTCTCCTCTGTCCAGTGACTGTCTGGGCTTCATTACCTTCATTGGGAAGAGGTGAGTGTCCAACGAGAAGGCCACCCGGCTAACGGGCTGGAGAAGGAATCGATCATGAATGAGAAAAACTGAAAGCAAGCTCAGCCCATCTGGCCGTTGTTACCTTGTCATGGCCAGTCATCGGAGCTGTGGGCAGGATGGCTCAACACCTTAGCTCACAGCCTCCACTTCCGGGCCCCCACTTCCTTCCTGCTTCATGCATTGTTTTAAAAAAAATGATAACCATTCAAGACAGTCAGGAACTGGCCGCCTCCTGACTCCGGGGTGAATCCTTTCCGTCTGTTTCTTTCATGAACCAGCTGACACACCTGCATCCTTCCCATGTTACACTTGCCTGGTAGCACTGTAGCCCTCTGCTGCCCCATCCTAAGGGAGATGTATCAGGATGTAACTCTTTCATTTTATCTCTCAAACCCAACAGGGGCCGGGCATGCAGAGGTTGCCCAATATTCATGTTTGGGGTCCAAAGGAGCTATGGATAGTGGTGAAACTTCTTTCCTGGGGCTGTGTCTTTATCTCATATCACCCCACACACACACACACACCCACGAGGTCCAGTTGCCAACCATGGGCTAGTGAATTTGAATACTTTGTCCTCAGCTGGTGATGCTGCTTTGGAAAGTTCTGGAATCTTTTAGATGTGGGGCTTCACCAAAAGGTGAAGGGAGGCAGAGCTAAGGATTACAATTGATAAAGGGGCTCTAAGCTTTCTGCTCCCTGGGTGCTGGGATGGGAGCAAGTCATGCCACAGGCTCCCACCAGCAACACCTAAAGCCAACCCTCCTATCATGCCTTCCCTAGAGGGAGCCAAAGAAACCTTCCTGCTTACATGCTACTTCTCATTGGGTATTTGATTGCAGCAAAGAGAAAAGTAATCCACATATAATTCTACCCACTTTTACTACTGGTTACTAAGTCACTATCCAGACAATGGTAGGACAACCAAACAACCCAGTTCTTTTCTGTCTTTGAGACAAGGACATGGACTTCACAATGCAAACCAAGTTTAAGGTTTAAGGCAAAGGAAGAAACAACCCAGCTAGTCAAATAAAGTAGAGTCCCATTTACAGAGAAGCTAGCCATATTCTGGGGTCCTTTGACTACTTCAAAAGTAACTCAGAAATCTTAAATGTTATACATAGTCAGACACAATACAACAAGGCAGTGAACTCAGGCCAGTATTACCTGTAACACTAAATGACTTAAAATACCCTGTCGGGTACTACACAACGGGGAAGCTCCCAGCTGGGGATGTGGCTCAACTGGCAGGGGACTTGTTGCGGGCTGCACAAAGCCCTGGGTTTGGTGACCAGCAGACCGGGCTGCAGAGCTACACATCTGTAATCCCAGCATGCAATGTCATTCTTGTCTACATAGTGAGTGAGCTGAACGTCAGCCTGGGCTGTGTGGAACACTGTCTCAGCAAATCAGAGAAACTGAGAAAGCCCCACGGGAAGGAAGCAGGATGAGTTAAGGAAAAGGTGAGGTTTAGAAGAAGTGTGGACAGTCCGCTATAACTATACAATGAGGGAATGGATAGAGCCGTGACACCTGTCTGCAGCCCAGCACTAGACAGACTGAGGCAGGAGGATGATAAATTTGACATTAGCCTGGGGCAAAGGTGCCTGTTGCCAAGCCTGATGAATTGTGTTTGAACCCCAGGACCCCTATAGTTGAAGGAGAGAACTGGGCTCCACTTCTACACTGTCACACACACACACACACACACACACTACATTTTTAAAAAACAAAGCTGGAAGGATGCATAAGACACTACTAAAACTACTAAGGACAGGACAGGATGTGTAAATGAAGTAGGGACATCCTAGACCTAGATTAAATGTCCCGATAGTTTTCTAGTGAGCACCTCAGTATCTCAGAGTACAATGTCATTTAGACAGTTGGTTGTGGGGTGCAATTAATTAAGATGGGGCCGTGTTGGAATAGGAGGGGTCCCAAAGCAAATGTGACTGTATGCTAATGAGCCGTCCCAGTAAGAATGCACAAGGATTCTAGAATGCTGTATAGAACAGAGACAAAACGGAGCAATATGGCTGCAAGCTAAGGGATCCCTTAGCTTGGCGCAGATGGCCAATTACTGGGGAGCGGCAGGGAGGAGTCTCCATACACCAATAAGGAAGCAACATCTGGGAAGTGGATTTCCCACTTCCTGCCACCAGCTCTGGGGGAAAGGATGTTTGTGTCAGAAATCACCCAGCTTGGGTTTTGTTACAACAGCCCTAGGAAAGTCAACCTCGGAGTGACCTCCAGTCTGGTACTGTCACTTCTAAGTGTGTTCTCAGCAGGGACGGATGACGACACTGGGAAGGGAAACTCTAGCATCTTGACTGGCCTGCCTGTTTTATAGGAATGTGTCAGGAAACAGTCATTGAAGACAGCCGCTGTGGAGAAGAGAAATAAAATAGTTCATGACTTCTCTGAAGGAATCGACACTCGGACGGAAGATTCTAGGAAGGCATAAAATACAACCACATCACAAGGGGCAAATGAGTCTCATATATTCTTGCCCTGCCAATGGATGCCCTAGAAGTCACTCTCAGCTGCCTGTCACTCTGCTGTTCCCTCTGGGGTTCACCCTCCTACTGCCTCTTATTTTCCCTGCTCCTCAAACCTGTGGCTGCAGAGGAACATTTGCCAGGTCTGCTGGACACACTTTAAGATGTCAGGTTGTCTGCCAATTTCTGCGTCGTCATGGGAACCCCCTGCCTATGGCCATTATCTCTTTCTGGGGAAGAAGGTAGGGCTTGGAGGGGATGATGGCCCATTTGTCGCTCTAGAGGACTCTCAAGAAGACTGGAGAAGATACACTTTAAAGAAGCACACTTTAGAGTTGACAGGGGGTATTAATGGCAGAGTGTAACAAACAACAGCGCGCGCGCACACACACACACACACACACACGAGAGAGAGAGAGAGAGAGAGAGAGAGAGAGAGAGAAAGAGAGAGCAGAGATCTCATCATCGTCATTCAGAACACTTACTCCTACCACACCTGCCATGCAGGAGGCCCCACATTTCCCAGGAACAGTCCCATACCCACGTGCACACTTGCCTGGACTCTTCCAGAGCTCCTTCTGAATCCCGCGGTCCTTCAGAGACACTGTCGTGGGGAAGATGTGGCAGAGTTGAGCATCCAGCAGAGGCCCAGGCTGAGCTCATGGAGGAAAAGTGGCACTTCCCCACTGTCCGGCCTTGAGAAGCAGCTGGTGGCTTGGTGTCAGCCTCCCGAAGGGCAGCTGAGGTCGGTGTGCAGCCTGTGGGTAGAATGGAGAGAAGAGATCCTTGCTTTGACTTTGAGGAATTCACTGTTGACCGTCAGGGCACAGCAGGCCTTGGAGTAGCTGAAGCTTCATCCTGGTGCAGGCTTTGAATGAGATAGCTCTGCTTACCTAAGCAATTCCAGCCATCAGCCATCCCGTCCTCTTTCCTTACACACTCGGGACACTGTGTCAACCACATCACCTGCCCCAGAACCTCAGCTCATGAAGAAAAAAAAAAAAAGCCATTACTGTCAACAAGGTAGGGTGAGCTCCTGACCTATTCTTCTCACTGCATGAGACAGCAGAAGGCTTTTGGGGGAGTTCCAGGCATCCTTCCTCTGGAGGATGTTGTGTGACCTCATACCTTAAGCAGGGCTTCTACAGCCACGTTGTGACTAAGAGGCAGAAGCATGAGGGTAAAGCAGAAGGAACCACAAACCCGACGGTATCACTGACTCACTGATCAGACACTTCTGTTCACTTTCCTCAGTCTTGTTGCTGTCCGTGTGGTAGCTATCATCATTCAATTCAGTTAGCTGAGGATATTTTTTAGGGGGGATGTAACCTACTGCTGAGATTATCCTGTGATATGTATGAGGAGGCTCCTAAGATCATATTCCAGAGTCAAAGACATCCGAGCCTGATTACACATCCCCAGACTTCAGTATCACTTGATCTCTGCTTCCTCGCTGCTCAGAGTCCTCAGTCCTTTCCCATTTACTGGAGCCATTGGGTTTTTTGTTTTGTTTGCTATACAGTGCCACATGCTACATCAAGTTCCAGTTCCATTATTTATGGGATGTTTTGTAGCTCCTCTAATATATTACTTTTTTTGGACTCTAGGGACTCAAAAATGAAGATTTGAAGATAGCAGAAATCATTCCAAAATAGAAAAAAAATTTAGCCAAATGTTAAAAAAAAATCCAATGATTTAAATGTATTTCTGCATTGTCTTGCTAATTTTCAGCACTTTAATCAACAACCAAAACGGGAAAGAACCTCCATGTCCATTGGCAGGGTAATAAAGTAATTGTGAGACACATACACACGTATACATACAAGTGCGCACGCACACACACACACATACACCCCTCTGAGGACTGCTGAACTTGTGAGCTCCCGGTTCATTATGACCTTGTCTCAAAAACTAAACTGGAGAACATCTGAGGAAGACATTCGATGTTGGCCTTTGGCCTCCACATGAACACACGTGCACACATATGCACTTGTGCACACACGTACATGTATGCACTGTACACTCATGCACATGCATGCACATGTATACACATGCACACATGTGCACTGTACACACACGTACATGTATGCCCTTACACTCATGCACACGCATGTACTTGCACACTCATGCACTTGTACACTCATGTGCACACATGTACATGTACATTTACACACACACGTAACCCGGTATACTTAGGAAGGGCACTTGATACACAACGTGGCGACCAGAGCAGCCATGCTGGGTGCACGCTTGACCTGCCAAGAGATCGCTCTCCTGTAATTATTTTCTCGTTGTTGCTTGTCTTCTGTCTTCTGTGCTACCTATACGGGCTCACTTGCATCCTGTTTGTTAGTTACACCCCCAGCAACCAACAAAAAGCCCACAATGGAAGATGTTCTCATTTAGAGGATACACCTACACATAATTCTGGCTTCTGCTTGCACCCCTTTATGGACTGTCACCAGGACCTTCTCACTGACAGCCCAGTGGTTTTCCTATGTCTTCAAAGCTGTCCAGCACACAAAACCACTGCCAACACTCTTTCTTCAAACCATTCCGTCATTCTTCATCCTTCGGAACATGAGCAGCGGACTTCGTTAATATCTACAACCTTGTCACATACCCAAAAGCAAAAGAACCAAGCAACAGGAACCAAAACCTCCAAAGCCAGGAGTCACAATGAGCTGTGTCTCTACAGGATTATGTTATGGTTGTCCTGAAGTTATTGTTACAGTCGCAGAAAGCTGAGCGACACGAGTCTCATCTTCATATCTCCAGCCATCTTGCATAGCTTTCCAGATTATTATTTCTAATGCTCTATAACACGGCATGGTGACTGGAGCTGATAGTAATCACCTTGGCATTTCAAAGCAACCGACAGAGAGCATTTTGAATGACCGCTCTCCCCCTCTAAATCACACGTGACTGTTACGGTTTGAATGGGAACTACCTCTCCCATAGACTCACGTGTTGGAACACTTGGTTCCCAGAGGGTGACACTGTTTCAAGGGGGTTATGAAAACTTTAGGAGGTGGGACCAGCCCAGTGGAAGTAGATCACTGTGGGTGGGCCCTGAGGGTTTTGTAGCAGAGCCCCACTTCCTGTTTGTGACCATGTTTTTATTGTTGTTGTTGTTGTTAATTATTTGTATGTATGTAGCTATGTGCATATGAATACGAGTGCCAACAGAGACCAAAAGCGTCACATCCTCCTGGAGCTGGAGTTACAGGTGTTTTTGAACTACCTACGCTATTACAGGGAACCTAGCTCAGGTCCTCTGAAAGAACAGCGTTTCCTCTTAACTACTGAGCTATACGTCCAGTCCTTGTCATGTGTTCTTTTAAATGCCAACCTAGAGTCACCTGGGAAGAGAGCCTGGAGGCGGATTGCCTGAATCACGTTGGCAGGCTTGGGCATCTCTCTGTTTAGAATGTTAAATGATGTAGGAAGACCCAGTGCATTGTGGGAAGCACCAGTCTCTAGTCAGAGTAAAGAAAGCTAGATAAGTAGTGGAATGCAGGAGACAAGATCTCTCTCAGTGACCTTGGCTCCCTGATTGGCTGGCTGCAGAGGCCTCCAGGTCCTTTTGGTTGTCCCTGGCCTCATCCCCTAGCCTGGAGATTACTAGCCTGTACTGCTGCAGAGGGTTGACCTCAGTCCTTGCTCTATACCCGCTGAGCCACCTCTGCACTCCCAAGGGGATGTTCTAAAAGCAGCACCGAGGTTTGGGGACTTTACACCGGCTCACCTCGGAGTAGCTGGCTTCTCATCAGCAACAAACATTCCAGAGGAGGAGGGCGAAACCCCTCCTCTCAGAAGAGAAGCAAGGGAATGAGAACAAAAACTAGCAGGCATGGCCCTCATTGGAGGAAAGTTTCTGAAATGAATTTCAGAGAGGAAGAGAGAAGACCTAAATAGAAGATCTGAGATTAAGAACAGAGAAAATGAAAAGGCTTTCTTCTGCATGTCTCGAGGAAATAGCAGATCGGTTGTAAGATAGATCCATATCTCACTGCATCTCTTGCTGTCCGGGGAACTGGAGCCACGTTGCTTACTGTCTCCGAGTGCACATTTCTTCATCTTAAAAACTCCTACAATGGGGCCAGGCACACAAGGACTCGGTGAAGAATAAATAAAGCCGTCCCTGTACATGAAACAGTCCCTGCACGGCTTCTGATCTGGACAGCGAATCCCTTTGAAAATGAATGAACAAACAAGCGATCTACGGTTCTCGGCAAAGACTGACTACGTCTGTCTTGCAGCCCCTCATATTACACACATCTGCGGCGGAGCCCGTGCTGACACCTTCCACAGGTCCAGGTTCAATCCTTGGATCTTTCTAAACAAACATACTTCTGTTTTCTTTACAAGAAGTTTTGCAATAGTATTATGTGTACACTGGAAGAGTATACCCTGAATTCCAGTTTAATTCCAAGTTTTAAAATAACTCATTGCCTGGGTTTTATAGGGTTATAAAATCCTTCCTGCCCCATTCACAGAGCAGCCAGCCTCTCTTCTCCACCCACCTGCCCCAGAGCTCTGCCTCTAGCTAGAATACTCAACCACCACAACCCCATCCTGAGAGATACCACCACCACCCCCTCCACCACCCGCACCCCAGTCCCTGCCTTGACTCTCAGTTTCACTAAGAGCTAAAAAGGAACAAAAGCTCAAGCAAAGGGAAAGGACACTAAAGACCAGCACAGGCTTCTTGGTTCCCTTGTTTACCCTGTGGTCCCAAGACTAGGGCTGGTACCCCAGACGGCACCAGCTTATGTTCCCATGCCCTTGGGCAAACCTTTCAACATCTTTGATTGTCTCCTTAGCATACATTAGATACAATAATTTGATCTTATTTGTAGAGCATTTTACAGCTCGGAGACTGCATGTTTCCACTGCCATAATTTCATTTGAAATGCTAAATGCCTCGTTGGCTGTATCAGACATAGTGTTTAAAACCTGTGTTTTGCTATAAAATTTGAAAAGCAGAGCCCAGCAATGGCAGCGTGAGCAGCAAATGGCACCATAGAAGACATCACTTGGATCATGTACCCTGAGGTTGGGGGTAGGCTCTGCTGCTGTAGGGCCTAGACTTGAATTCTGGTCCCCGCTTACTAGCTGCGTGTGACAACTAGTGTTGCCAACCCGGGAGAGTCTAAAATCACCTACTTTATGGCCTTCTAGGCAATGCCTGAAGGGAGGAGTTAATTATCTTGAATGCATTAGTTAAGGTAGGAAGACCCTACCTGGCAGGTATGTTGAGTCCGGCATGAAGTGGAGAAAGCAAACGAGCATTGCTCTCTGCTCCCTGTCTGAGGATGCAGTGTGATCGGTTGCTTGACTTCCTTGCCTGGATGGAATACCTTGAACTATATAAGAAAAATCCACACATCCACAACACACCCTTCCTTCCTAAAGCTGTTTTCTGTCAAGTATTGTATCACAGCCACAGAGCAGTAACTGAGTCACCGTGTGCTGCTCTAGCCTCAGATTCCCACTCATAGTGCAGAGCTTTGCATATGGTGAAAACCACGGGAACAGGACTGACTGGAATCTACATCCGGTTAGGTGCACAGGTGTCCGACCATCCATAGGCACTGCCTGGAACCCCTCTTTTATATCCTGCATTGTGGCCTTCACCCTCCACACCCCTCGGCAAATATTTGCAAAAGGAGGGTAGACTCTGGCTGTCGGGACCACACCAAGCTCATTGTTAGAGCCTCGTTTCTCAACGCCACAGAATTCCCTCTTTCACCAGGGTCTCAGCTGGTGTGGATGGAAACAGCCCAGGGTTCCAGGGAGCCTGGGTGCAAGAGATCCTTCTGAGAGGTCCTGACTTGACAGCCTCGCTCTCCTTGCTGGACTCTGCAGGTCACTGTTGTGGCAAAAGTCGTTCAGTATTGAGCCAGTGCTGACTGGCCTGTCTTAACACACAGAACATTACTGTGACCCAATACAATGGCTGGGAACTACAAGGCTGCAGAATAAGATAAAGAACCTTATTTTAAGGCTGGAGAGATGGCTCAGTGGTTAAGAGCACTGCCTGCTCTTCCAAAGGTCCTGAGTTCAATTCCCAGCAACCACATGGTGGTTCACAACCACCTGTAATGAGATCTGGTGCCCTCTTCTGGAAAGACCCATAGTAGCACAATCCTGCAATCCTAGCACTTAGAGACTGGGAGTCCTGAGGCAGGAGGATTTCAAATTTTAGACCAGTCTGGGCTATACTACCCAATGGAAAACAATGCCCTTAACTAACTAATTATAAGGTTTTATCTTTAAAGTCTTTCACTGTCACTGCCTAACTATATCGTCAAGGCCAACCTCAGAGACATGAAGGACCATTGTTTTAGAACTGAGGTGCCTGAGACCCACAGAGAGTGAGGGATAAAGCCAAGTTAAAGCAGGTTCTTCTTGCCAGAACCTTATGCTAGTGCTGGCCCAGCTCCTTTCCTGGCTCTAGGACCTAGCTGCTCACCTGCCCTTCTGTGGGCCCAAGTCCTGGAGCAACAGCATGGAGACTTCCATCACATTGCTTTATGGGATGAGATTGGGACCAGACAGGAGGGCAGGAAATACGGTTTAAAGCTCAGCTTGTGTCAGAAAATAAGGGCTCTCCCTCAGGTGCCCAGTCGAGGGCTTCTGAAGTCTACCTGAAGTTTATAGGCCAAGCATCATCAGCCACGTACTGGGCAGTGTGCTTCGTGAGCAAGGACAGATGGGTCAGCTGTAGACATCACTCTGTTCTTTCCAGGGCCTCTCTGGGACGGGCTAGCCACAGAGGTTTCACAGGCTCCAGACAGAGCCCCAGCGGGTGACTGCATAAAGTGAGCGTCCCTACACAAGAGGCTGGGGCAGAAAAAGTTAACTGGCCTCATTTATAGACCTAAGCCAGGGCTAAAGTATAAACAACGGGATTAGGCCCTGTAACAGGACTCTGTGACCAGAGAAGAGGAGAAGGAAATCATCAGAGAGGCTGTTGTCCAGAGAGTGACCTTGTAGGTCCCCTTCTCCTGTAGGGAGTCAGGCTGGTGCAGGGGGATCGGTGGCACAGGCGAGATGCCTGCAGTGTAGGTAGTCCCCCTAGGACTGAACACAGGAATCCAGATCCTGTCGTTGAACTTCCCTGAGGTTTGCTGTGCTCACTGGAGAAGTGGGGATGGCGGAGATACAGCTAACGTGGCACATGACCTCGTCCTGGGTATAGAACTATGAAGTCTGCTGGAGATCTGGCTATTCCCCTAGACTTAAGCTGCATCTACAAAGTTTGAACCCTAGAGTTTACCCCAAGGAAAGTTGAGCCCCTAGAATCTGAGCACTAGGTGACACAACAGGAGTGCTGTGGTCTCTGGAGAGGTCATGGCAAGCAGCAGGAAGTGGGCTGGAGGACACAGCCCAGAAGATGGAGATGCTAGAGAGAGGACCCTCTGCAGAAACAGGAAATCGATAGAGATGGTTACTGTCTGTGGCCACGACACACTCTGGGAATAAATAGCTTTTACCTGAGCAAATGCTGACTCCGGCTACAGCAAGATGACAGAAAAGCCAGCCAGCCACACGTGAGAACAGGAAGAGAGACAGTGCCCAGCCTCTGCATACCAGAAATTCTCCGGAGGCCTGGAGGGGGACCATAGTCAGAGCTAAGCTCACACTTGCATAATATGCTTGTGATTAGTGGAGAAGTTTAATTTAGTAGTTTGGTAAATTCCATTAGGAGCTTGTCTATGGCATATAATTAAGCTATTTTTAAGCAAATCCTTTTGGCTCAAGGCTCCAGTTACGAATCTTAGTGGAACATGCTTCACATGATATATAGCCCAATCCATCATACGGTGGAATATTTGGGGTAGATGCTAGTGTACCCAGGAAGGCAGTTTTGTTGGTTTTACATAATAACATCCCTGTCTAGACCAATGAGGGGAGATTAGAGAAGCCAGAGTGAGTCTTGGCCCTGAGGCCATCTTGCTGAGAGGGAAGTGAGACACACGTCAGAGGGGGACATCCAACAACCAGTGCTAAACACACCCTAAGAGTTTGGAATGTGGCGCTACTTAGTTACAATGGTCAATTTTATTAGATAGATAGATAGATAGATAGATAGATAGATAGATAGATAGATATAGATATAATTTTAAAACATTGAGATACGAAAACCAAACCCAAATCCCAGCCCCCAGTCAGCCAAAGAGATGAAAACAATAAATGAAAGACAGAGGCAAAGTGAGCGCTTCTCTGTGGGTCTGTGGCGAAGGTGGTGTCAGTTAGGAGAGACACCACACCAGAGGCCTTGTGTACCACGGTCACCATCTGGCAGACATGAGATCCCTTTGCCACCTCTTTCTTTGTCTTTCCTCCCTCTCCTTCCCCTTTTCACCCCCTCCCCTCGACACCTTGATAGGTAGGCCAGGCAGGCCTTAGACTCAAGACCCTCCTGCACCCTCTCCTGGTACTTGGATTATCTCTACTGAGGAAGATTATCAAGCCTTCTCCTAGAAAGTCACCCAGGCCACAACACCACAGAAAGATGCAGGGCTCCTTGTAGGGACCAGTGGACCCTTCCAGGTAGGCTGTCCCATTCAAGATGGCTCCACCCACAGAAATTAAACTCCTGAGAACCTGGTCCCCTCACCGTTTCCTGCTCTGTGCTCATCTAGGAACCATAGCTGCTGTCTCTGTCACCATGAAACCTCTCCTTGGAAAGAGAGCCTCTGATGGCCAGTCCTGCCCAGACCATGACCAACTTTAACACATCATCACAGGAAGCAAGCCCTGCATGTTTAACCATCCTGCGAACCTCCCTGATGCTTTTGTGTCCCCAGAAGGGTAAAACCGGATGTGGTCTGGTCAGGGTCAGAGGCTGTCCCTAGTGGGAATGCTGCCAGTCATGGCCTTTGGTGCTCTAAAAACCATCCTGACTCCCAGGACTCAAGAGCATCTCCCATTCTCCTTCGCTAACGTGAGGCAAATTAAACTTAAATTAAAGTTCCCCAGCTCAATGGGGCGCTCTTCTGGAAAACAACCAAAGCAAGTCCAGGGCACGGTCCCCTCCAGGGGCCCTCTAACTATCTACCCAAATCCCTGCCTGTTGACCTGGCCCTTCTCATGAAGTTCTGCACTGCGCACGGGTTCTGCGTTGACCACCCTGCTTGCCCCTCTAGGTACAGCATGCACACCTCTCCTCCCCTGAAAGCTTTAGGGACAGGCTCCACACACTTGTCTATGAACACAGCCTGAGCTGTGTCCCCCTTGCACTCATCCGTCAGATCCAAGGAAGAGTCAGTAAGCACAAATGATAGAGAGCTAGCCACCTTTGTCCCTGCCTTCTGGAGAACCTGCCACCAACGCCGATACCAAGAGGACCCAGCAAGGAACAGAATGCACTAGACAATGGAACTCAACAGAAAACCTCGAGACAGGTAAAGCCATCACAGGGAGCCTTGGCCACCATGCCACTACAAACCTTGGGGAGAGCATTTGAGACAGAGAAGTAAGAAACCATCCTCATTTCACTGAGGAGGAGCTTGGTTCTAGGGGCCCAGTGATGAGGATGCATGGCTGGTTAGAATCAGAACTGGTCCTAAGTTAAGCCTTCAGAGGAGGTGGACAAAGCAATGATTGAGGAAATGGCCTTGGAGCTGAGCTGCCTGAGTTCAAATCCCAGCTCAGTTCCTTACTAGCTGTACGACCTTAAGAAAGCTAGTCCACCTCTCTGTGCCCCAGCGCCTGCTTTTGTAAGGTGGGAAGGCAATAATCATAGTCCCTAACTCACGGGCTTTCCTAAGGACCAGATAATTTCCATCAAACTCTGAGCCAAGTGTGGGGCACTTCTCTGCATCCGATGTCCAGCTGAAGGGCAAAATGGTTTCCTCCCCCCACTGCATCTACAAAGCTCCCACCTCCCAGAAGCCTCCTTTGAGAAAGACATTGTGACACAGCTTCATCCAGAGACCAGAACACTGGCTGGATCCAGATTGACCCAGGGCTCCACACCAAGCAATCTCTAAGGTAAATAAAGTGAAGATAAACCAATCTTGCAGGTAATAGGAGATTTTCCTCTTGCCTGCACTGGTAATTGAGCCATTGTAGCTCATCTTCTGTTTTCCTAGCTGCTCCTGAGAGTTAGTTAAAAGGCTAATGAAGGCCTGGTCAGAGTCACAAAAGGAGCTTCTTGGTTGAAGGGTTTCCCACTGGATGCCAAGTGGGTCCTGGTACACCTGCAGCTCTCGTGCCAGGCCTTACCCATGCCCCTTCTCTGGCTAACTCTGGAAGGGCATAGGAACCACAGATCCAGGAGAACACTAGGACCAAGAATCAGGATGCTGAGCCCACCCAGTCTCATTGGTGGGTAAAGCACCATCTCCATGGCTATGGTTTAGATACACAGAGAACTGTTAGATGTTAAATGTCCAAGATGTCAAGTGTTGAAATTTAATCCCCGCTGAGATATAAAAAGAAGACGGAATCAACCACACACATACACACACACACACACACACACACACACACACACACACACACACACTGGGCTTTGGAGGGATAAACCCAGGGCCTCCTTTTTGTATGCTGGGCAAAGACTCCATGGTAAGCTATAGTCAAAGCTATTTGTGTGTGTGTGTGTGTGTTGTTGTTGTTGTTGTTTGTTGATTTGTTTTGTCTTATCTTGTTCTGTCTGTTCATTTTGAGACAAGGTCTCATGGTGTGTCTTAGTTTTGTCTTGAACTTCCTGTGTGGTCCAGGTTGACCTCAAATTCGAGATTCCCCTGAATCAGTCTTCTGAGTATTTAAGATGACAGGCATGTGCCACCATACCTAGCAAGAAGATGGGCTATTGAGTCAAGTCTAGTGTTAGAAGTAGGACCATTAGAAAGTGCCTATATAAGGTCATTAGTGTATATCCCACAGGGTTGAATCCTGGTGGCTTTATTTGAAGAGGGAGAGACATGCACTCCCCTATCTCTCTGTCTCTTCTATGTCTCTTTAGAGACATGTGATACCCTGTCCCACTGTCATAGCAAAACAGTCATCATCAACCAGACTGTATTTGGAATCAGCCAGGAAATATATCTTTGGGTGTTTCCAAAGAGTTTTAACTGAGAAGAGAAGGCTCGTCCTGCACATAGGCAGCGTCATCCAGAACCTGGGTTCTGGACTGGATAGAGGAGTAGAGAGCTGCGTTCATCTCTCTCTTTTTCCCGGCTATGGATGCAGCATCACCAGCTGCCTCCGTCCTTGCCGCCATACCTAGATCCATTCTTCCTACAATGTTTGCTCTGCCATGATGGACTGCACCCCCAAAATGGAAGCCAAAACAAACCCTGCCATCCTCAAATTGCGTTTGTTGGTGTTTTGTTTGTCACAACAGTGTGAAGTCTCAAGTAACACCAACACAGAACCCGTTCCACTGCAGAACCTTGGTCTTGAGACCTCCAAATGGACAAGCCAGGATAAACCTATATTTTCAGACTTACTTACACAGTCTGCTGTTACTCTGCTACCTATAGAAAAGCAGCTGATATGCCCTCCCCACCCCCACAACCCTCAGTCCTGGCCTCCTTCATCTCTCCCAGGTGGGCCACATTTTGGAGTGATCCTTGGCCCAGATGTGTGGAAAGAGAGACCTTGGAAATTGGAGTTTGTTGTTACTTCTCAGGATCTTCTAGAAACGTGTGGGTGTGGCAGAGTAACCTGGAGTCTGGCTCCACCCACCCTGAGTTCATGGCCACTGGAGACCCCTCCCTCAGTCACCTGTCCAGGATGTGTCAACAAATAGCAAGGGAAGAAAGTGTCCCGCCAGCCTTCTGAGGAAGCCAGAGCAGGGTGCCAAAATAAACTACCTAGGGAACACGTTCTCGACAGAAGAACCTACCACAAGAGAAATCTTACACTCTCCACACAAGAAGAGGCACCCACATGCGACTTTGCCCAGGCAGGAAAGGGCATTCAGGATCCATTCCCCGCATTAACCTTTAAGAGGTCTAGTATGTCTGCCTCAGCCCATGATACTCTAGTCTGCCAGGACACCTCACTAAACAGGTGGGCACGAAAGGAGCCCTTTAGATCAGCCGAGCAGGGTGGACAAAGCCTAGAAGGTGGCTCTGGCGAGGACAAAAGTTGCTTATGGCACAGGCTCTAAAACAGCCCATTTGCCTGGGTTTGAGTCCTGTCTCCACCATTGCCAATCAGAGAGAGCAGAGGAGGAAAGATCGCGTGGACAGACAAGAGTGTGCCCTCCCTCCTCCTCAGGTAACTTTCCTGCAAAATGGAAAAGAGGTTTTCCTCGATGGGGTGTGTTGAAGCTCCTGCCAAGAGAGTGCCAGAAAGTCACTGGGACACACCTGCCACATGCCGGGCTTGGTTGCCATGGGGACCATTAGAATGGCAGGAATCACATTCTCAGCGTTCTCCCCGTCACCCACAAAGTGAACTAGTTTGGACAATACTTCATAAAGTCGCCCTGCCCTTGTACTTGTTATGTCAGCCTGTCTGTCTGTCTGTCTGCTTCCTGAGCGACAGGGACGCCAGGTTTCTAATATACAGCCCCGAAGATGGCTCTGCACAGGCTAGCAGCTGTGCACATCATGAGCTCTGTGGACTCTTGCTTCTTTTCTCCCCGCTTGGTCTTTCCTGCCTCTGCTCCCACAGTCACTTATTTTGGGGTTCCCCTGTCTGTGCTGTGGGGTTCTGTAAGTCCACACACATATTTTGTCTTTACTAGGGGCTTCCTGATCCTGCACACTTGGACAGGACAGGTTCAAGCTCTCTCAATAAACGGTGGCTTGTCAAATTACTCTTAGAAGAAACAAGACTTTGAGAAGTCAAAGAAGTGATTCGAACACTCGAGAGATGATATCCTGGGGTGTGTGTGCGTGTTATCTCTTTTTGTGTAGTATATGTATGTATGCATATAGTGTGTATGTTATGTGTGATACGTGTTTGCATGGTATATGTATGTGTGTGGTATGGTATGTGTATAGTGTGTTTGATATGTGTTTGTGGGGTATATGGATGTGTGTGGTGTGGTGTGTGTGTGTGTATGGTGTGTTTGGTATGTGTTTGTGTGGTACATGAATGTGTGTGGTGGTATGTGTGAGTATGTAATATGTGTTTGTGTGGTATATGTATATGGGGTGTGTGTGTGTTATGTGTTTGTGTGGTGTATGTATGTGGGGGGGTGTGTATGTGTGCTTGTGTGGTGTATGGATGTGTGTTATGTGTGTTTGTGTGGTGTATGGGTATGTGGTATGTGTGTGTGTTATGTGTGTCTGTGTGTGCGTATGATGTTTATGAGCTGGAAATGGTCCACTTGGTGCTGGGAGCTGTTTACACACTGCCCTAGGGCTGCGTGCTGCATGCCTGCAGGCCTCTCTCTAGCACCATCATCTCCATGTGGAAGAGGAGAAGGCAAAACCTGAGAGCTGGATTCACAGGGTCTAGACTATTTCTGTCGGTCATTGACAACTGACCGAAGACTTTGAGTTTCTAAACTTTCCGTTTCCCCATCTGTCCCTCCAACACCCCATGCTGTGACTCCGTAAGAGGCCCTGTGGCTGCTCTGTTCCTCACACACAATTTGTGCTATTCTGCAACTGTCTATTTAGTCCTTTATGGGGAGACGTTGGAGGGAACCAGGCTCTGGGAAACTACAATAAACAGAAGCCATCCTCCCTCAAGGGATCCCCTGTGCACTGTGATCTTTCTGTGTGGGAGAAAAGAAAGCAAGGGGTGCTGGGAACTCGGTGACTAATGCTGAGTCCCTGGGGACTCTCCTGACACCCTCACCTCCTGCCACGCTTCTCCCAGCCACCAGGCCAGCACCCCAGCAGCCTGTAAGCTCCCCCCAACAGCAACCCAAGCAACTGTCACAAGGGCCCACCAAGTTCTTGTCCCGAGGCAGGACTGGCCTACAGGCTGAGCTAACAAATGACAAGTCTCTCAATACCGATCCACCTGATCCCGTACTGGACTCCCCTGTACCCAAGCCCTGGGCTCAATTCTGTCTTTACAGTTATCCTTCCTGCCTACTCCTTTTTTCTTCTTCTTTTTCTTTTTAACATTTAAGCATATGTGTGGACAGAGGACAAATTTCAGGAGTCAGTTTGCTCCTTCTGTCATGGAGTTCCAGGCATGGAATTCTCGTCCCCAGACTGAGCAGCAATTGTTTTCATCCATGGAGCCATCTCACAAGCTCGTCCCTCCTGGTCTTAAGTGTCTGGGTCCCCACAAGTGGTCACTGACTTACCTGGTTACTGGAGCGGGTCCTCTTCTGGTCTCAGATCCCTGGCTCCACGGACTTGCCACGTGACCTTGGACAAGCTGCTTAACCTTTCCGACTCTAGAATCTTCTCCTGCAATGGAGGCAATGATGATCTCAGGTGGGTTGTTGTTGGGAATCCCACCCACAACTGTCACTCGCCCACTCCCCTCTCTGCACGCCATCTCTGGTGGCACCCTTTTCCTCTACATTCCCACCAGCCCAGCTCGGTCTACACAGTCACTTTCCCAGGCCTCTTGCAGCCTCAAGCAGCAGTGGCTCCCATTTAGAACTGGCACAGATGCTGTGTTTTTGAGCCTAGCCCCGACAGAGGCTATCGCACTACCCCCACGACTGACGGCAAAGCTCAGATTCCCTGGTCCAGCACTCAAGTCCCTCTGCCCTCTGCCACAGCCAATGCTCCTCAATGCAATGCACTTGCCGGCACTTCTCCTGGTTCCCCAGCACAACCTCCAAGACTTGTGTCCCTCTCGCTGAAGCATCCGGACTCAGGCTCCTCCTCAATATCTGGACTAGGGACCACATCCAGCTTGTCATGCCAGTACCACACCTTCCAGAAGGAGCAGCCCCCTTCTCCCTGTGCATTCACTGTGTTATAGTACTCAGAGGCCAAGGGGTCTCGGAGGTCACACCTCCTTTTCAGCATCCCCAAACAAAAGTCTGTAGGGTAGCTTTCATGGATGACTGTTACCCACGAAGACATGCATGTTCGTTCCACCTGAAAAGAGACCGTGAACCTGGACCCTCAAACTAAACTTTGACTTCACATGGGACAAACTGTCCTAGCTGCGCACCCCTGTGTCCGCGCCGTTAAAAAAGAGTCTATTTTATATGTACTGGCTTCTTCTAGAGTTAAGGGACTCATCACCTTATGTGCCAATCGGGTTCTTCCTCCTTACCTGTCACCTCTGTGGTCAGTCACTCATTCACACTTTCTGCCTGCTAAGGCCAAAGGGTAATGCTACGGAGATTCCTGATTTCCTCCACAGAGACAAACAGGGCAGATTCCCTCAGGCACTCTGTGCTTAGTGGCTAGATATTCTGGTTCAGAGACTCACCCACAATCAAGGGTAGAAGTCACTATATTCTGGTACACCATGGTGTGGTACACCTGTGCGCACGCAAACACACACACACACACACACACACACCACACACCTGGGCCAGAGTCCACTGAGTCACAAGTGGGAATCAGGAGGAAGCCAAGTCACAAGAGCCACCCATTCTCTGGCCTGGCTTTCTGTTCTGGAATCTGGAATATCTCTCTCTCTCTCTCTCTCTCTCTCTCTCTCTCTCTCTCTCTCTCTCTCTCTC
>NW_004949099.1:40591124-40614817 GCF_000317375.1 Microtus ochrogaster | reverse complement strand
CCTCTCTCTCTCTCTCTCTCTCTCTCTCTCTCTCTCTCTCTCTCTCTCTCTTTCTTTCTTTCTTTCTTTCTCTGAGTTTTATTTTCTTCCACATGGGGTAGCAGACTCAACCACCGTGCCAGCCCAGGAGGGTTCCCAGCACCTCCCTCCCCTTCCCCCGTCAGCCAGCAGTGTTTCTAGTCACTTTACCACTATAACCCTCAGTTTCCTCTATAAAACACTCTGGGTGTGACTAGAGGGTCGCGGGGCAGGGAAGCAGGGTGGGGGAGGTTACTTCTTTCTAAACCCTGGCGCTCCGGGCTCTTTAGGGTGCAGGGCAGGCTGAGTTGCCTGTCCCTAGGTCCATGCCCCCCAGGTCAGCCTCTCCCAAGACTTCCTTGTGCTTCGCTGTTCTGCAGGAAGTTCGGCCTCCGGACCCAACAGAGGGGCTGGGGCGAGGCCTCCCAAGACCTTCTTAGGGTTACCTGGCGGAAAGTCCAGTGCAGCTGTCCGAGCTGTCCCCTGTCTTCTGGGTTCCTAGTTGTCAGGAATTCCCCCGGCCAGCCCGACCTGTTCCACTGTCCCCGCCCTCCACCCTGCTGCGCGTCCGGTCCAGCTCCAGCAGCACCCCCCTCCGAGAGTTCCACTATCTACACTGGTTTGTGGGGTCCCAGCCCAGAAAAGCAACACGCGGCTGCCACTGTCTGAAGCCTAGGTGGCGAAGGCGGGGCCACTGCTGACAGTGTGGAGCCCGGTGCTTCCTGTGCCCTCCCTCCACTGGTCCTTCCTGGGCCCTTGATCAAGGAGCTAGGCAGTTCTGTCTCCAGAGCCCCTCATGGAGCTATAAAAGATTGGCTTTACTCTGGGCTTTGTGGACCCACGGGAGAGAACGCATTCACCGCTGAAAAACCAGCTCCAGCTGCTCAGTCTGCACATAGAAACAGAAAAGGATTTTGCTCTTGATGTTTGTCTGACCTTTCTTATGTATTGGACAGTGGGCTAGAATACTTGCATTATTAAAGCCCCTGCAACACATGCTTTTTAACAAAGTACCCTGTAACTCTTCGAAGGCTTCCAGGCTAAAGGATGCCCCTCCCCAACCTGGTCCATAAGGTCCCCTGCCCTTTCCCAAACCATATTCATCTTCCAGCTCCACCCTGGGGAACCTCAGTTCGGCAGGAGGCATACTCCCGTTGCAAACACCAGAGGCCTCTGTCCTTGCTCTGAATCTGCCTCCTCTTCCTTCTCTTCCCGTTGGAACCCTACTCATCCAGGGTCCCTGAAATGTCAGCCTGGGGACCCTTCCCCAGACACCACCTCTCAGCAGAAAGCCTAGTTCTTTCTGGGTGTTCTCCTCTGGTGAGTTTATATTAGTACCCCTGTCCTACATACATATAAGCACACTCTAATCCCAGATCAGAAATAGACAGAAACCCACACTATTGGCTCAAATTACCACAGTCCATCCTTTCTTCTCGTTGCCAGGCAGTGGCTAGCTCACCGTCTCCTGTTTCGGGAGTTCCAGAAGTGACCAGAGTCCTCTCACCCCTTCCTTTGCCTTTGCTGGAGTTCCCTTCTCTGTGATGTTCTGGAGTATGCCTGCGTGTGTTGGCCCCTAGTGTTGGGATGGGACAATATGACACGTGAGTTTGAGGACTGGCTAGAAAACCTGGGCCTCTAGGTTGTGCCAAAGATAACGCACCCTTCTTTATCAGCTACATCTAAAACAGAGGCCCTTCCTATACCAGAGCCCAAGGCAAGAAGAGACTGCAGAACTCATCTAACACAAAGCCATCTCATTCCCATTCTATAGGCCAGAGACATCAACTTAGAGGCACCTAAGGTCATGGGCATGGTCATCCTGTGATTATCACCTCTGACTTTGCAGGCTTGGATTGCCTTCCACGCCTACAGCCATCCCACAGAATGACAGGATGGCAGTCATTCGCCTCTCACAGTTTCTCCAGGTATTCATTGGTTAGGACACCAGCAGTCACGAGCACAGACCGAAGCCCACAGATGTGAGCTCCATCTTGACAACTACAGCCTTGGCAAGTTGTTGAGCCTCTTGTCAGTGGATGGCTAACCGTTTCTGCATCATGGACACTCTAACCTTATACCTAAGGCCCAGCAAACATCACAGAAGGGAAGGGGGGATTGGGAGAAGCAGAGAACCAGGGTGTGTGCCACAAGATAGCGTCTTCTGTACATGACAGGGATCTGTACCCTTAACAACATGGTCCCCCAAACAAGACTGCACAATGACATCAGTTGACATCCTAACATGGATGTAGGAATTCTCACAAGGCCCTACCCCTAGGTACAGGAAATTAATCGGAAAATTTAAGGTCAAGCTCCCTGATAGGTTATCCAACACCAAGTGGTCAGCCCTAAGCACATGAACATGTAAACAACACTAAATGACTCTGCATGCTGTATTTATATGTATATCGTGTGTATGGACATGTACATATGTACAATAATAATCAAAGAGGAGGGGGTCAGAGTTGAGAGGGAGTTGGGGGACATGAGAGGAGTTGGAGGAGGGAGCGTGAGAGGCGGAGATGATATATAGTCCTCAAGTACAAAATCCTAAAAATGGAAACAAAGCGAATACGAGAGGGGTCTTTTAGGATCCTCACAAATGTACCTTTTAAGAGGGTTTAGAACGGTAGCTGGCATGTAAGAAAATGACCAGTTCTCCCTTCTTACCAATGACTTTGATCACTGTCAGGCCTCACAGCCCAGGTGGAATAACAGGCTAGGACTGGCTGGGACTAGTCGCTGCCAGCTAGAGCTCCAGGATCGTGTTCGCTTTCTCTACCAATTAAAAAAAAAAACTAACAGTAGCCGGGCGATGGTGGCGCACGCCTTTAATCCCAGCACTCGGGAGGCAGAGGCAGGCGGATCTCTGTGAGTTCAAGCCCATCCTGGTCTACAGAGCTAGTTCCAGGACAGGCTCCAAAGCCACAGAGAAACCCTGTCTTGAAAAACTAAAGAAAAAAACTAACAGTGAAAAAAAGACTCCTGGGGGTTCCCAGCAGAGTCATCACACAACCCAGGGGATTTGGAGTCCCTTCATAGGGTCTTAGTTTCATCGCTAAGAGAACTCATAAGTGACGTAAACAGAAACCTGAGGACTGTTTATCACAGGGCAGTAGAAAAACTCCAGGGCAGGCAAACTGTAAATGTTACAGCTTCCCAGAGGAAGGAAATAGAGAAGGTAGCTGCCATAGTGGTCAGCTCCATGGCAGAAAGTCCCTGGCAGGGTGGGGGCAGCTTTAGAAGAAAGAGCAAAAAGGCCCAAAGCATTAACTGAGTTAAAAGCAGCCTCAGGCTGTGCCAGCATCTGAAGGAAAAACACAGAAGAGAAGAAAAAGAAATAATTGATCCTTGAAAGGTAGGCTGACCCAGCCAAATGAACTTCAAGTCTGCTTAGCTGGTAGGGACTTCTCTGGAGGATGGGAATTCTGGGAAGGAAAAATACATTATCTTATGGCGAACCCACTTCCTATGTATGGTCTCCTAAACAGGCCCCTTCACATTAGCCTTTAAGGGAGGAGACCTGAGGTGTGTGGCCACCTAAAAGCAAATTACATTCTTCACAGACAATAGCTAACTGCTCTCTCCCAATCCCACATGCTCCTGTCTCTGACATCATTCTGCTTCCTGTCCCCATGGTCCTGTGTCTAATGACACTTCATCTGTCTAATGACATTCTGTTCAATGACAGAAAAATGGCTGCCACTTGAGGATGCTGGTCCATCCCAGCTCATGGCCACTACAGGACAAAACACTATCTGTGCCTTCATGATGGTGACTATCGTTTGTAGACACCATTCCTTCCTAGAACTGCCCGGAACCAGCCTGAGGATGCACTGAGGGTCAGCTAAGGTCAGCTGCTGCACTGCAGACTCTTCCCACAGCCGAGAAGAGATAGAGGGAAAATGGATCTTCTGTGTATGGATAGGAAACTGAGGCACAGCAGGGTTGACCCTGAGCTGTGTGTCCAGCCTTGAGCAAGGTAAGATCCCTGAATCCTCGTTCTCCACGATGATATGGCCTTCATAATCCAACCCTTTTTATTGACTTGGCATCTACTAGGTGGCAAATAAGGCCTAAGCAAGGCCAGCTTTATTGGAACGTGACCTATGGGTGCATATGTAGAGCCTGTAATTAGAAGGACTTGATGCTAGGTTTAATTCTCTGTCATCACATTCTTGGATGATCTTAATTGTTTTTGAACAGGCCCTGACTCTTATTCCACACTGGGCCATGCAAATTAGACAGCTTGGTCTGAATGTGGCCTTCTCCTTAGGACCACTCAGCATCGCAGAAGTTTGCCACAGGGTGGACCAGGGCAGTGTGGTGTGCCAGAGACCATGGAGAGACAGGAGGTGTGGAATAAGGAGAAGGACTTAGCCATGTAAGACTTACCCAGGCAATACTATCCAGCTACATAACCTCCCCAGCTGCTAGTCAGCCACCTATACTCCCTCTGTGTTAGGACAGCCTGAGTTCTGGTGCAGGGGTAGACTGTAGCCCTAAACAGCAGCTACAATCCCAACAGCCTTGTAGCCCACTACCAGGTCTTGACAGCAATAGGAATACCCAGAAAAATCTGTACTCTTGACGTTCTACTTTTTCTATGTGTCTCTTACCCAGACTTCCTGACTCCTCCAAACTCCTGTTGGCCTTTTGTTGTCTCTGCCTACCCAACCCAGGCCAACCTCAGGAAAAGGACAGAGAAAGTCATCCATGCTGAAAAGCAAATGGCAGACAAAAATCAGTGGGCTATTCATCCAAAGGACACGTGGGTGTTTGGGGAACTGATTTGCATCCTGCTGGCCTCCATGCATGACATCTAGCAGGCATTTGAGACACGACAGTTAAGTGAGTGCGGAACGGGTAAATGCATATGGCAAGTCCTGGGAGTCTGAAGGTCAGCTAAGAATAGAAGCTTTGTTATTTGTGGTGGTGTCTTCACTTTTGTTCCATGGGGTGCCAGAAGACGAAAACCATGGAGAGGCTCTCAGATGTTCACAGGCCGAGGTTAGGGATCTGGTGCAGCAAGAAGGGATGGAAAGGGAGCAAAAGTCCATGACCCAAGTTCACGAAGAAGCAAAAAGGACCAGAGAGCACAGGTGAGTTAGGGAGCCCTAGAGTCTCAGGAACTGGGTGGGAAATTGATGATGGAGGAGCAGAGAGAACCAGGTAGATGGAAGTTCTGAACAGTGACTCCTGTCTTCTCTGGGATACAGGGAACCAGGCAATAGGAAGGGGCTCTGGGTGGATCATCAGAGTAAGTGACATTTAGACGCTTGTAGTATATGCTCTTTCCCCTCTGGAGCTTGGAAAGGTGTGTCTTGGTCTGGTTGTGTTTTGCTGTTTTTGTTGTTGTTATATCAAAATACCTAAGGCTGGGTGCATTGTCCAGAAAAGAGGCTTATTGGTTCATAGGGCTAGAGGTCCAAGAACCTGCTTAGCTCTGTGATACCCCCACACACCTGGAATACAAAGCAATATGGCGGAAGGCATGGCGATGAAAGCATCTGTCTAGGAAACAAGCTGTGCTGTGGCATGAGAACTAGTCTCACTTGTCCAGCAGAGGCTCTCCCAGTGGGCGACCTAACACCCTTTCACTAGGCTGGCTCGGAAAGGTTTCACAGTCTCTCAACATCACTACACAGGATCAACCTTCTAGCACATGAGCCTTCAGAGACACAACTGAACCATGTCCAAACCACAGTGGGGCTACTCTACAGGAGGAGGAAGATCGATGGTGTGTGTGGGCTTGAAAGGCATAGGGAATCATCTATGGACATGTGCTAACCTCTGTCTGAGTCTCCTTTCAGCTTGCTAGCAACCTTCTTTCTGGCATCTCTGGCTTGGATTTCCGCACTCCGTTCCTATTTCTGCTCCTTCCAAGGGAAGAGAAGAAAGCCGGGCTCCCCAGAACAGAAATTCCTCTGAGGTCCCTTCCCCTTATCACAAATGGCTACAATTGTTTTTCCCACCAGGTGGAGGCCAGAGAAAACAAGCAGATCTTTCAATATTGACTCTCCTGGCTCCATGCAGAGGCACAGCCCCGCTTCCAGAGCCTCACGGTAAAGGTCATATCTAACAGCTGCTGGAAGCTATGGGCTGGCCAGCTCTACCAGAATGAACAGGCTCCAGAAGACAACCCTGTATTCACATCTTCCATTTTCTCCACCATGGACGCAGGGGGGATTGGTTGGGAAGAAACCATTTTGTACAGAATTATGAGAGGAAATCAGGCTAGATGCTCATGGCTGTTCTGAAGAAATGAGATGAGAATGGAGGCCTCCTTGAAGATCTTTCTCGGGCATGGCCTCCCTTTATGGGCATCTCAAATCTGGACTCCTCCAAAGGCCAGACAAGCAAGACATGGTCAGTGGTTTTCTACTTTGCAGCCAGCAGCCAGAACATCCTGTCACTCAGATGGAGCCAGGGAATTACAACTTAGTGAGGGGTGTCTATTGCTGTGAGGAGACACCATGACCACAACAACTCTTATTTCATTTCATTGTGGTGGCTCACTTACAATTTCAGAGGTTCAGTCCATTATCATCATGGCAGGGAGTATGGCGGTATGCAGGTACACACATGGTGCTGGCTACATCTTGATTAGAAGGCAACAGGAAGTGGTCTGTGACACTGGGAGTAGCTTGAGCATAGGATACCTCAAGCCCACTCCCACATTAACACACTTCCTCCAAGGTCAAACCTACATCAACAATGCCACACCTAAGAGTGCCACTCCCCTTGGGAGCCATTTTCTTTGAACCACAACAATTTACAAAATCTAACAGGAGTCACAGAGCCAATCCTGTACAACACAGAAGAGGAGATAGCCCCGAGAGACTCGGCCAATAAACCCCGGCCCGTGGGTGGCCATGCCAGGACACATGGCTTCTATTACGGTTTTGAAATGGTGTGTCCCAAGAAGGTTCACATGTTTGGGGCTTGCTCCCCCACCTGGTGATATCTTGACAGGTTTTGTAAAGTTTAGGAAATACAAGCCCAGGGGTAGAAAGTAGGTCGCTGGGGGTAGCTTATCCCTGGCTCCTTTCTGTCGTTCTGTCTCCACTTCCTCTCTGCCATCAGGGGAATGCCCACATGCTCCTGCCGCCATGACCTCACTCCTCATGAGCCTAGAATTCACAGAGGCCATCTATGGACTAAAACCTCAGAAACTATAACCAAAACAAACCTCCCCTCCCCTTAAATTGCTTCTGTCAGGTAACTGTCACAGTTATGAGGAGTCTGATTAGTATAATTTTCTCCCATCTCCTCCCCCAACCAGTGCTATCAGTGTGGGAACTGTCTGGACATGGAATCTTCTTTCTCTATCCCATGTTTCTGAAGAATGGAAAGGGGTGTGTGTGTGTGTGTGTGTGTGTGTGTGTGTGTGTGTGTGTGTATGTAAAATCATGGTGTCCTCTAAAGAAACCATATCTGCTAATAAACAAGGCATAGCCCTAGGATTCACAATGCAATGCCACAGAAGCAAAGGAGAGTGGAGACAGAGTTATAGTGAGAATTAGAACTCATCTCTCACAGCGCACTGTGCACAGAATGTTTGAGGAAGGCAAGTGCACACAATCTTCACTAATTTTGCTTTCTTGTGCATGCAACTTATATAAAACCGAAAATCCAGGGCTGGGGAAATGGGTCAGCAATTAAGAGTACTTGCTCTTCCGGATGACCCAGGTTTAAGTCCCACACCAGATAGCTCACAGCTGCCTGTACATCCAGCTCCAGGGGAACCAGAATTCTCTTCTGGCCACTAGGGGCACCTGCATGCATGTGGTGCACATGAACTCACGCAGTCACACACACACACACACACACACACACACACACACACACACACTAAATACACAAATGAATCCCAGAAAACGTACAAGACTCTTAAATCCAGCCCTACTTCTCTGACTTTTCATGCAATAAATAGGGAAACAAGAATCACAGTAAGCAGAGAGTGATATATGTCACAGAATGTCTTCAGGCGTAGAGTCTGGTGGGACCAACCAATTCCCCAAAGACATGAAGATGAAGAAAACCTGCTGGAAATGGCATTATGGAACTGCCCCAAATTGTTTAATTTCTCTAGCATTAAGCCAGGGAACATCAGCTGCTTTAAGAGCATGCTTTTGGTTTTGACAAAAGAAAACAAGAACTGGCTATTCTAAACTGGTACAATCAGGCGATAATAGATTTTAGACATCAAAAATTATCCTGACTAACAACTTGGAGTTAAAAAAAGATAAAATACAAAATTATTGATCTATTTAGAAAATCTATGGCTATCTTTTGATCCATTAGAATACAAAAATAATCAAAACAACATCTGCTTGATATTATTTCTAGGACAAACAATTGAGACACTGCAATTGAGACATAGCTAAGTAAATGGAAAACATCAGCATTAGGACAGAATTTTACAGCCTGCAGAAATGAGTCCTCCTGAGCCCGGTGAGCTTCCTCCGCAATGCGTTCATCTTCATGGCTCACAGCTGCCTTTCCTCCGTATAACCACAGTTCAGACTTTCATCTCCTCACTTCCACTATGACCTTGGCCTTATACTTTAGGTATCTCCTCTAGCCAACCCTCCAGCCTAAGTATAGCTACCAAATGAGGAGACAGAAAAGCCCAGCCCTAGATATGCCTCTCTCCAGAATACAAACAAACATCTTTCCGTGGATATAGCTTCTGTGCTTGCAGGATGAGACACAAAATCCTTAGGCTGGTCTTCACAGCCCTCACGAACCTTCCCATGTGAGCTTCTCACTGCTCTGTCCCAACCAGGCTGTACAGAGCCCAGCATCGTTTTCCAGTAGCAGTGCCAATGCCTTGATGAATTGGTTTTCTCTGTCTAAAGGGACCTCCTTGCCACATCTACCCAAAGCCTAGCGACAGATGCAGCTCTGCTCTTGCCTGCTGCAGGAAGAGAGAAGACATTCCTAGGATCGCACCACCAGGGGAGCTTCCCTTATTCCAGTCCTGACCAAGATATAATCACACCCACTACACATTCAAGCTGTCCACTGGGTTGCTATGGCATGGAAGGGGGTTGAGAGATGGCGAGTGTTTAAAATCTTTTTAAAAGTGTGTGTGTGTGTGTGTGTGTGTGTGTGCGTGTGTGTGTGTGTGTGCGTGCGTGTGTGTGTGCGTGTGTGTGTGTACATGTGTCACATATGTGTGCAGAAGTCAGAGAGCAGCTTGGTAAGCTTGCTTCTTCCCTTCTACCTTTCGCTTGAGTTCTAGGCATTAAACTCAGGTTATTGGGTTTACTGGGCAAGCACCTCTGCCCACTGAGTTCTTTCTCTGGCCTGATAGGTAGAGATTTAATAAGTATTCAGCTTTAACTAATCCAGGAAGTTTCTTTGACTTCCTCATTCATAAAAGCTCACTAAGGCAGGGCACAACTATCTGTTAAGATTGTGGTGAAAAGCAAATGAGACACACCACATAAAAAACAACTTGTCTAATGTCTGCTGCACAGTCATTGGAGGAGGGAAAATGTGAGGTCGGGGGGGGGGGAACAAAAGAATGAAAGAAAGGAACAATAAGTAAGCTCTCTCTTCCTTCTACCAGAACCATAGGCTGCATCGCCTCGTGTTCAGAGGAACCTGCCCACATTATCTTCCTTGGACATAAACTTTGGGTAGAAATGATCCCAGGACCACGGAAAATGTAGAAACAATAAATTTTATAAATATTTATTATATTTGGTGTGTGTGTGTGTGTGTGTGTGTGTGTGTGCATGTGTGTGTGTTCGCCTATAAAAACCAGAAGAGAGCACTGTCTTCTGGAGCTGGGGTTTCAGGCAGCTGTGAGCCTGTCATGTGAATGCCAAGGAAATTCTGGTCCTCTGAAAGAGCTGCAAGTTCACTGAGCCATTTCTCCAGTCCCAGGTTAATTTGGGGTCCGCTGTGTAGAGTTATTAGCTGACTCTGAGCTGTACTAGACATTAACATTTTCAAGATGGAAGGAAATGCAGAAAGTTCCTGTCCCGGGGAGAGTGAACTGCAGAGAGAGCTGTAGGTGATTGGGTCCAGACTAGAAAGTGTTCAGTCCTGTGCCCCTCCCCCACGCCCTTCTCTAGGTCAGCAGACTGAGCTCAGAGAGCAGCTTCTGGTATCAGAGAGTCGAGAGGTTAATACACTGCTTTCTCAAAGGCGACAGCAATGCTTGTTCAGAACTGCCAAGGCAATCATGCCGTTCTGGAAATTGACTTTTGGCAGGCAAAAAGCTGAGATGTGTTTGCTCACGAGAGCTTCTGTAGAGTGAAAACAATGTGAACTTGTAGGAGTTACAACCCTTCCCACTCCTCTCTCCAGTTCTGTGCTCTGACACTTCTGTCAGGACAAGGCAGGTCAGCAAAGCCTTGGGCCACCAGTGGACAACCCTCACTTGATCCAGAGTAGAGCTAGCTTAAGAGACGATCTCAGAAGCAAGGGTACAGACAGAGTAGTGGCTCCCCTAGTCCGAAATTGCACAGCAATCCCTGGCCAGGTGACTGGTAGGCATTTATCAGGGTATTCCAGAAAGTGAAGCATCCCTGGGGAGACTGATAAAAACCTGGGGTGACATGGGTTAGCCAAAGGCTGTGTGCACCTATTATCAGACAGGAACAGTGTAAGCACCCTAGCCTGGGGCTGGCCACCCATGTGCAGGAGCTTAGAGATGCCAGAGGAAACCAGAACAAGGGCAGCCTTAGGGGTCTGCAATCTAGATGGTTTCTGTGAGTCACTTACAGATCCATCATCAGGGACTGGGAGTCTTGCTTGAAAAGCTTCTAGGCAGGCAAGAGGTGACGTTAGATTTTCAGAATTAAAACACACACACACACACACACACACACACACACAAATCAAGCATCAGACTGTTGTGTGACACTATTATTTCCCCCAGGGAATGTGACCAAGGATCTTCTCACCCAGACATACAGCCTATAACAGGCCAAAGCGAGGACCATCTTCATGAACCAATCAATGTTTTGTTGGGGTTACTTGTATCAGAATGCATGAGGGGTAACTTAAAAGATGAGAAATTGTTATGCCCGAACTCTGGAACCTGAATCACCACCACGAGACTGACTCCAATGCAAAAACAAAGTCTTTATTGGCAAGTTAACTCGGGTCCCTCTCTTCCTGCATCAGTGATAAGGACAGCAGCAGCCCCAGGAACAGAGCAGAAGAGATCCATAGCAGACCCATAGCTCAGGAAATTCCGAGTCTCAGGGCTTGTGATTGGCTGCCACCTAGTGGTGTGAGGGGGGAATTCCAGACTTCCAGATTTGGGATTGGCTGAGGGTAATTCCCAATTGCCAGTAACTAACTGCCTGAGACTCTAATTGGCCTCTTTTCCCTGCTCAGGGATTGGCTAGTTTCAATTTAGAGGCAGAAATGGCTCCAGTTCTGAGGCCAACCTGTGTTTCTTTTCTGGTTCTTTCTAGCTTTTTCTTTTTTTTAACCTAACCTTGGGGCCAGTATCTTTGGTATGTCCTGAATCTAGGAACTTACTGCCTTCTTTTTAGTTTCAGGGTCAGAGGGGCATCATCTCTCCGGCTCTAGGTTTGGGGACAAAGTGTCTCTTTCCCTGGTTCTGGGCCGTTTTCAGGGTGTGTTTCCTTCCCTGACTCTAAACCGAAGCCAGGTGGCTTGAGGGTTGCTCTAGGGATGTATCTGTGGGGGCCTGGGCCTCTCAAAATGTCTCAGAGATACTACATCGTCAAAACCCCACCTTAACATGCTGACTGCTCATGAAACAAGAAACCTGGAGCGTCATGCCCAGCCAGCAGGCAGGTCAGCAGGTTGGAGAGCAGCCTTTTGAGGTAGCTCCGTTGGCCGGAATTCCTCCCACTGATTTTTGCGTCCTCTTGGAAGTTCAGTTTATCTGAACGTGGCTCGCAGTACTCCTTTCTGCTTCTATAAGCTTGGAGGGGAAGGAAACCTAGTGAATCTGGTCAGTTTCAGGAACTTGTTAAAGCCTTCGAATTGTTTACTTCTTGAGTTTAACAAGCTTCCTTATGGAATGATTTTAGCTCTGCTTAGAACACCCGGTGTCTTCATGAACTTTACTGCAAGATGGAGGGTTTATCTCAGAGAAAAGTGCTCCACAAAATAGACACAGCCATGAAGGCATATTGCTGAGGTGGAAGACTCAGGTTTCAGCCAAAGAGGACACCATTGCCACTCAAGAGAAAGTGTAACTCCACGGTGGATTTAGTGTGTGATACAGAGTTTCCGAGTGCAGGTCAGGCAAAGAGAGAAGATACACTGTGTTCAGGAGGAAAACACGTCCAACAGGAGCCATCTCTGGGTGTCACTAGATGCTGGGGTAGCAGGTAACGTCTGGAAAGCAACTATTGTAAATGTGCCCAGGAGCTAACAGAAACTCCACTTAAAACTGTAGGGAGAGTAAGAATTCAATAAAAAGATGGGAACCACACAAATGGATCAGTTCCAAAACCAGGATGTGGAAACGTGGTGATCGTTTTCAAACTAGTAAAAAAATAAAAAAATACCAGTTAACCAAGATTATATATCCAGCCAAATGACCCTTCATAATGAAGACAAAGTAGAGATATTTCCAGGTGACCAAAGACTGAAGAGGTGATTTGCCAGAAGACTTAAATATATACATTTGCCCGTTTCCTCCACAGCACCTGTGTTCTAAGCCCTTTCTTGGAGTCTCCCCACAACCCCAATGATCCTTCTTTAACTTCCTTGTTTCAGAGATTACTCCAGGTTACATATTCACATCCATTCAGCGGCTGAAGGACGTTTAAATTGTTTCCATTTCCTAGCTGTCCTGATCAGTACTTTGTTTGTTTGTCAAGCTGATACAAGTTGGAGTTATATTGGAAGAAAGAACATCAATTGAGAACAGCCTTACATAAAATTGGCCTGTAGGTGGGCCTATGCGGCATCTTCTCTATTAATAATTGATATGAGGGGGCCTAGACTCTAGTGAGCAGTGCCACTTCTGGTCAAGTGGATTGTGTAAGCATGCAGACTGAGCAAGCCATAGGGACCAAACCAGTAAGCCATGTTCTCCATGGCCTATATGTTCTCCATGGCGTCCGCTTCACTCCCTGCCTGACTTCCATAGTGATGAACTGTATTTGAGGCATGCAAGCTAAAATAAACCCGTTCCTCTCCAAGTTACTTTTGATCATGGTCTTTATCATAGCAATAGAAAGCAAACTCGAGTACCATTTAAGAATATATCTTTTCTTTCTTTCCATTTTATGTGTATGGGTGCTTTGTCTGCATGTGTGCCTGTGTACCTCGTGCATGTAGTACCTGTGGGGACCAGAAGGGGGCATTAGATCTACAGAACTGGAGTTACGGATGGTTGTGAGCTGCCATGTGGGTGCTGAGAACCAAGCTTGGGTTCTCTGGAAGAGCAGCCAGTGATCTTAAACCCTGAGCCATCTCCCCAGCATTACTGTTCACATTTTTATTGGGGTTTCATTCACGAGTGGGACTATTCACAGGTTCTTCAGGCTTATACCCTAAGAGTTCTCGGGGTGACTGGGCATATTTGGCATGGGCACCAGATGGTTGTAGGTGACCACGGCAGCACACTTGGTGTAAGGGCTGTGTGAGGGCAGAATTAACACAAAGCTGCATACAGTGATGGAAGACGCCAGCACCAGTTCCTTTGTCCAGGCACTCGTGAGGACAGTGGAATCTCCCAGCCATCAGAGTCACACCCTAAATATTTTGCAAAGAACGCTTGATATGTTAACATAGGACAGAAAACAGGATCACACAAAACCATCAGTGTGAACCACAGACGGCAGAAAAGGGGAGGGGGAGACTAGGAAAGAGACATTGGACAGATGAGCAAAATAGGGGACAGCTGTTCTTGAGTTCGAGGTTGGAATTGATCTGATTTTAAATGCAAATGGTCTGGATATATAAATAACAAGAGATTATCACAATGAGGAGAGAGAGAGAGAGAGAACCTGACTACATCTATAAAAAACTGACTTTAAAGACACAGATTAAAGGCTAAAGAGCTACCAAATAACACTAAACAAAAGAAAAGTGCAGTAATTATACTGATTTCAGACCAAGTGAACCACGGGATATGAAAGATCAACGGGGCAGTGGATGATGGTGATAAAATGAAGGGATTATTCAGTCCCTGCTGTGTGCACTTGACATCAGAGTGTCAAAATAGGTGGGGCCCAGACTGATAAGAACCACAAGGAGAAAGAAACACACTCCCTGTTGTGGCTGCAGATGTCAGCACCCATCCTTCAGTGATTGAGATCCAGCAAGCAGAAAATCAATACGGATATAGCGAGCTGAATAGCACCATTAATCAACTGAGTCTAATTGACATTTATAGACTATTTCATCCAGTAGCAGTGAAATGTCCATTATTTTCAAGCTCCTATGGAACCCTCGCCACAACAGAATACATTCTAGGCCTGTAAACAAACCATAGCAAATTTAAAAGAATGAAAAATCATACCAAAGTATGTTCTTACCACAATGGCATCAAATTAGAAATCAATAACGAAGGGGGGGGAGCTGGAAACATTCCAAACAGATGAAGAAGAAACACACAGAGAGAAGAAAAATGCAAATATTTTAATTAAATCAAAATTAAATGCAGCTTCATCAAAATTGGAAGGATGCAGTGAAAGAAATCAATGGTGGGGAGATTTAGCACACGGCATGGGTGATTTGGGGAAGAAGAAACACCTAAGCCAGCAGTCTGTGTATCCACCATAAGAAACTAGGGAAGGGGAAGGAAAATTAAGGGCAACATCAGAGCTTCATAAATCAAGAGGCAAAGTTCATAGATGAGATGACATCATGATTAAGACATCATCTTTCAGTGAAGTGTGTGGCTGCCTGCTCGTGGTCTTGTTGTGGGATATTTGTACCCTGTGTGAAGGTGTATTGCTGTGACTGGTGTAATAAAAAGCTGAGCAGTCAATAGGAAGAATAGGTGGGACTTCTGGGCAGAGAGAGAACTCCGGAAAGAAGAAAGGTGGAGTGGCCAGATAGACATGGAGGAAGCAGAACGGGCAGTAAGCAGATGAGGTCATGAGCCACGCAGCAAAATATATATATTAACAACCATGAGTTAATTAAGCTATAAGCACTAACTAGGAAGAAGCCCAAGCAAGCTAAGGCCAAGCTTTCATAATTAATAGCAAGTCTCTGTGTCATTACTTGTAACCTGGCAGGCCAAATTTGACTACATGATCTCAGCACTTCGGTGGTAGAGGCAGAAGCATCAGGAGTTCAAGGCCACCCTCCAAGAGACATCAAATTGAGGGCCAGCCGGAGCTACAAGAGAGACCCTGTCTCAAAAAACAACAGCAGCAGCAACAAACACTCAGTTCTCCCTAAGCTGGTGCAAGCAACATAAATCCCATCACCCTTTGTGGTAGAAGGTGACGAGTTGGTTTTTAAATGTTTATGGAGCTACAAACCAGTCTGGAACAAGTAAGAGAATTTTGTAAGAGACAACGTTGAAGGACGTGTACTCCCCAGCTTCATTAGCTACTGCAAAGCTTTAATTCCCTAGACACCGTGATATATAGGGGTGCATGTTCTTAGAACAGAACTGAGAATCCACATATAAACGTTACGTCCCTGAGCAATTGACAGTTCACTGTAGAAAGCATAGTCTCCAACAGCAGGGGCCAAGACAGGGATGTCCACGAACTTGCATCTTTCTCTCGCCTTCCACAGTAAAAGTTAGCTCCGAATGGGCTGTCGTCTGAACACAGGAGCTACAGCAGTGACACGCCTAGGGGGAAAATCTGGGTGGAATCTTAGCAAAATCTCTGTAGGTCCGTAAATAAGAGCCTTGAAAACCTTACAAATCCTGATGTATTGCACTTCATTAAATGTAAAAGCTTCTGTGCTTCAAAAACAACCCAAATTAAACAAAAAGGTCATAGATTGAGATAAAATATTTACAAAATGTACATGAGGTAGACGATTTATATAGAGATTCTAAATAGAGGCTTTACGACTTGATGTGACAGATAGCCCGATTAAGACTGGGTGAAAGACTCGAGCAAACACTCTGTCAAAGAAGATAGTAGGGTAACGCGCAGACACAGGAGGAGGAGCTCAGCTGCTAGCCGGCATTAGTCATCAGGAGACGCAGGCTCAAGTCGCGTTATACCAATGCTCACTGCAGGAGTTACACAGACACTTACGTACAATGACGACCACAAACCGATAAGATCACCTTGCACGCAGACATAGAGAAAGCGGGGTGCTAGCATGGTCTTGGCAGAAGTGAATGTGGTTTGAACTTTACAAAGCACTTCACTCAGATTTGTGTTATTGTTGCTGTTTTGTTTTTACTTTAAATTAAATATAACTCTACAGGAGGTCCAGAAATTCCACCGGGAGAAAATTGTCCAGAAGGAATGATAATACCTTGTGAGTGAACGTTCACAGCAGCAGTATGTATAATGGTCTCAGACTGGAAATAGTGCAGATGTCTGGAGAAAGGGTAAACCCACAGAATGCATGCACATATTCAGTGCTATGTGATAGGGCACTGTAGAAAGGATGCAACACTAGGCCGTGGTGTGATGTGGACTGACTTCAAACGGTTTGCTTAAAAAGCCAAAGTCAAAGACCCTACAGTGTACGTGATTCTGTGTGTGCTCCATGTCCAGAACAGGCACTTTACAGTGATGAATGGCAGATTGCTAATGAGCTGGGAGGGGAGGAAAGAGGGGGAAATGTCAGTTCACCTCGAGAAAGCACATTTAATGAGATTTTAGGAGGAGAGTGTTACAAAAGTAGATAGTGACCACGGTTGTCCAACTCTACAAATGTGTTAAAAGTCATCAAGTTGCTCACTTGCAATAGGTAGAATTTTAAGATATAGCAAACATCTCTCAATAAATCTGCAAAACAGAAGAAAGATTAAAACCTATCCAAACCACACACAGATCCCTGGAAGATGTGGAAACTCGGAGTGACAAGCTCCACCCCTGATAAGGAGATCTGTTGCGATGTAAATTCTTCCTTCTCTTCCTGACCACTCCACTCCGGCCCAAGCCTCAGCCAGCCCTGCTCAGGCCCTGCCCTTTCCAGCCCTCTGCCATTTCTGTGGACACTTCCATTTCCCTGCCAGAATCCCTGGGGCCATGTGCCAGGTTTGCCCAGTCCTTTTCAGCATCATTAAAAGGAAATCTCTTTGATGCCAGGAATGGTATAAATCCAACTGAAATCAATTCTTAGCTACAATCTTGGCTTTTAACCAAAACAGAGCTAAACATTAGAAACATGTGTTTATTGCTCGGGCATCACTAGTCCCCGTTCTCTATCATAAAGAACCGTGGTGAAAAAGACCCCTGGATGCTGCAGTGAATACATCCAAGCTTCTGTCTGATCCCTTGTGCATGAGTGTGTGTGCATGAGTATGCACATGTGTATGCTTGTGGCTGTGTGTATGTGCAAACGCACATGTGCATATGCACCCATAGACACGTACACACATGCTATTCCCAAAGGCATTGGTGGAAGATGGGAGGTAAAGATGTGGCCATTTGGTGTCTGAGCCACTGAGTTTTACTTGGGTGGCACATCTGTGAAGGAATGAGAGGCTGACATCACCACTTCCACTGCCAACTTGGTTTGTTGGTTTCTTATTTTCCTAATAGGAAGATGCTTCTCTGGGGCTGCCGCTGGCTGCTTCCAAGGGCAGAGCTAAGCAGCCCCTTTTCTTTCTATCTGAACCAGAGCAGCTAAGTCTTTCAGGCCACAGAATCCCTCAGCTACCCATTTCATGGTTCCTCGGCAGTTCGTTTCTTGATCCTTCATCATTTTACAACTGCGCCGGCTAGCTTTGTCAACTTGACAAAAACCAGAGTCAGTTGAGAGGAGGGAACCTCAATGGGAAAATTGTCCCTACCAAATGGGCCCGTGGACAAGCCTCTGGAGGCATTTTCTTGATAGATGGTTGGAGTGGGAGGGCCCACCTCACTTTGGGCAGTTCCACCCCTAGGCTGGTGGTCCTGGGTAGAATAAGAAAGCAGGCCGAGCAACCCCTGGGGAGCGAGCCAGTAACTGGTGTTCCGCACTGGCCTCTACTTCAGTCCTCACTTCCAAGTTCCTGCCCTGTTTGAGTTCCTGTCCTGACTTCCTTTGCTGATGCGCAGTGATGTGGAAGCGTAAGCCAGACAAACCCTTTCCTCCACAAGATGCTTTTGGTCATGGCGTTTCATCACAGCAGAAGGAGCCCGAATAAGACAGCAGCAGATGTTGATTGGGCTCCTATGAGGTGAAAAACTCCAGCTCAGATGCTGTGGGGATACAGGGATGAAAAACAAGAACGTTTCCTCACATAACTTCCAGCCTAATTAGAGCAGGAGGTAGACAGGCGACATAAATGACCACATTAGTGGGTAACGGTTGATATCCTAGGTATCAAGAAAACTACCAGAGTCTTGAGGAAGGGGATAATCCTTCAGGCTAGAACAGTCCAGGAACCCTGGTGGGAAAGTGTCCTTTAAACTGGTGCTCAAGGATGGATAGAATTTTGGTTGGCATAGTTACCAGAGGAAAGGAAATGGAGACTGACGGAGAGCCGCGTGAGTGGAATAGAGCTTTGTAAAGGGGAAAGCAAGCACAGGGCATGTTTGGGAGGAACACAGAATATGCATCTGCCTCCCAGAGACATACATACAAGTCTATACATACAAGTCGGAGTCACGTTATGTAGGGCATTGAATGTCAGCTGGGATTTTGGTTTTTTTTTTTTTAGATTTATTTATTAATTATGTATACAGCGTTCTGCCTGCATGTACACCTGCAGGCCAGAAGGGGGCACCAGGTATCATTACAGATGGCTGTGAGCCACCATGTGGTTGCTGGGAATTGAACTCAGGACCTCTGGAAGAGCCGTCAGTGCTCTTAACCTCTGAGCCATCTCTCCAGCCCCTCAGCTGGGATTTTGAACTCATCTCTAGACAGGCAGGCTAACCTTTCCAGTCGAAAGCCATTTACATTATGGAGACCAGACCCAGCTCTCTTGACTGACTGCAACCCTGAGAAGCTGCCCAATATGGCCGCAAGCATATGGGGGGCTGTGCTCCATGACCATTGGGTCTCCTCCAGTCCCAGAACTGCACCATTCAGTGGTCTCGGGAAAGCTAGGAACAGAAAATAAACTCTGCCTCTTGTGCCTTGGGCGACCGGAGCTTTGTATGGCTCCTGAATAAAAGTTCTGGCCTCTTTGAGAATTGCCAGGGGGAGGGTTTGCTTAGAACGGGCTCCTCTGGAATGTACGAAATGATCACCATTTGTGGCATGGAGTACAGACCCTTCAGATAGGGGGTTCTGCCTGGGGTTCAAATATCAGGTAGACTGACAGGTCTGTGTTACACACACAATGACAGGAGACAGGAGGTATGCACCATAGTCTTAAAACTGTGTGACTTTTGTTACTCTCCAAATGAAGAGTCTCAAGTGGTCCCCACAGGGCAACAGGGAGAGCCCAGGTAGACTTTGAGATGAGTTGAAGAACTCTGACAAAATTTTGGACTCTCCACCTGCTCTCCCTTCCTATGGTGGCTCTCCAGACTCCTAGCGCCAGCTGGTGCAAGGACACAAAGCTCTTGTTCGGGTTGAAGTCCTGTCGTAGGTGCAGAGGGGAGAAAGAGGGAGGACTTGCAGACAGCGACACTGGGCTGCGTTTTCCGGGTCAGTTGAGTGTGGGAGGAGGCTAACAGAGCAGTGGAAAGTGAGGCTAGCCACTACCTGGGACAAGCAGCAACCGCGGTGGAACAGGGGTCTGCAGTCAGAGTCGAAGTGAGGACAAATGAAACCCGCTACCAGAATGCAGACATCTGAGGTTGAGATGCAGTGCCGTTTTGGGGGAATTGACTGGCCAAGTCTGCCTTGAATGTTCTTGAGATCAGGCACTGGGTAAACTATGATTAACAGGGGCTTTCCCCCTACTCAACTGAATAAATTATGTGATCTTTGAAGGCTTCCTGCCTCAACTGTATTCTACCTTGATTTAATAAATCGCACTACCTGAGCTCTCAGCATGTTAAAGATTCAAAAAAAAAAAAGTCCAAGTGATTGGGGGGAAATTTCTAAATATTCTGAAAACAAAAGGACTTAATGTTAGAAAAGTGAAAATACATATTTTATACAGAAACATGGTAAGTTAAAATATATTACAATGTTCCTGAATTTTCTTTGATTATATTGTAAGGAAATATTTCTTGTGACAAATAGTTCAAAACAGAAATGGAGAGATGAACTAAACTTGAAAATAATATATTTAGAGTCTACGCAACCCCTTCCCTCCACTAATTCTTTCTAGTTCTTCCCCAGATCTAGCTGGGTCCCACATCCAATGTCCAAGCCTAGTCTGGATGCCCCAGACTGCTCCACAACCAACCTCTAGGCTTCTGCCAGGACCCACCCTTCCCTGCCCTCTCCTGACCTACAGCTAAGCTCTCCAACCAATCAGATACTACACATCTTCTCCAGAGACTAGCCTTTTATCCCTCATCAAGGAAATTTCCCTTTGCAACAGAGAGCATGACAGAAAACCACAACCAATCAACATGCAGAACTGTGGAACCCAGCCCTAAATGACCTATCCACAACACAGTTCCTGCACCTGAGGCTCAGGGAACATTTTGGAGGAGAAGGAGAAAGATCGTAAGAGCCAGAGAAACAGAAAGTTTGCTGTGAGATTGTGTCTCCCAGAAATGTCAGAAGCCACACCCACAAAGTGTCACCAACACGCTGCCTAAACTTGCGCTTAACAAGGATGACGCCAAGAGAAATGCTAACATAGATGGGGGGAAATCTCATAAGGCCTCAACCCTACTCAAAGACTCTAAGGATGCTAAAATTGGGAGGAATACTCTTCCCCAGAGAACACACCAACTGGTTATCAAATATCAAGTGGTGAGCCTGAAGACGTGTACATGCAAGTAACACTATACAGGCTAAGAAAACCCTAGTTCTGTATTCAGGAATACACGTGTATTCCTATGTATGTAATAAATGTATGCATGCAAATATATGTATGTAACATGTATGTCAAATAATGAAAAAGACGCATGAACTTGAAAGAGAGCAAGAGAAGTTCTATGAGATGGTTTGCTGGGAGAAAGGAAGGGGAAAAATAATATAATTATAATCTTTAAAAAACAAAAGAATAATAATATACAAAATGAAACACCTCCCCAAAATGATATATTTAAAGCATGCTAAAATCGCAGAACCATGGACTGCCAAGTGGAAATACCTGTAATCCAATTTCATAAGTTGTATTTGGAACCCTACTGTGTTCAACAGATGGAGTCACTGTTGTTGGCCCCATCCAACCTTGCTGTTTTTGCTCCTCTACCTGAAGTGGCACCACTAAGGCTTATCTTTTACTCCTTCTCCTCACTTGCGCCTCACTGAGTACCGAGTCTATTGACTGGGTTTTCTGTGACACACAGACACTCTGCTCCCCAACCCACACTACTGTTTAGTCCGAACCTTTACAATCCCTGACTGAACTATGGCCATAGGCCCTACATGAAATATGTTCCCATACCCAAGATACGTGTTTTAAGCCAGGGTCCCTTTTAATTTCTGAAGGTACTGTGGTGTCCTTTCATGGAACTTGCATTTGAAAGAAAGTTCTGGCTAATAAGAAAGCCAATAGGGGAATGTCACAATGTTGTGTTCTAGAAGGCAAATGAGCTATCACAGAAGAACAACTGAGGGCCGCGGAGGTTCAGTGGCTACAGAGGACAAATGGGAGCTGGGGACTAAGAGCAGCCAGCCAGGAATGGGGTTGTGTGGCGGGAGGGGGGGCACAGTTAGAACAAAGTGCAGAGAAACCATGGGGTTTTGCCTAGGATGACGTAAGAGGGGATCGAGAGAAGGGGATGACGTCAGGTTATGTTTTAAACACAAACCAGACCTAATGAATCAATCTGGGTCAGACTTGTAGACGAAAGAGACTTACAGTGGTGAGTGGCTTGGGTAACAGACTGAGTGGATCGTGCTGATATTTGCTATCCTGAGAAAGAAAGGAAGACTTGAGACAGAAGAGAAGGCCATGGCAGTGGAGGAGGCTCTAACTTACCGTTCCCATTCAACCCACTCACAGGTCAGAAGGCTTCCATTGCTCAGTTCTGCCATGGACTCCTCCCCGCTGCGAACGCGGGTCTCCACTGCCATCTAGGAAAGTGTACGCGCTACTTCTCCACGTAGACCCAGCTCAACAGTCCACGGTCACCTGTCACTTCATCACAGAGTTCTTAAAACTGGCTCGTGCTCATCTCAACACACAATCAACTCTGCTGTTGGATGAAACCGGAAGCAGGATTCCATCGTCGTTGTCCTTACAGTTTCAAGGACTGGCACGCAATGGCATGCAATGGCATGCAATGGTACTCAGTAACTCTGATGGGACACTAAGAGGGGAGGGGAAAAAGGAGAGAGGGGAAGAGGGAAGGGGAGGGGGAGGGAGGGAAGGCAGGGGGAAGGAGGAGAGAGAGGGCACGAACGACTGTTCTTTTGGTGAGAGCCTTCTCAGAAGGAGAATGTGATACCATCTGTACCATCTTCTGGCATGTGGGGACTGAAACCTGGAATGGAATGAGAAGAGCGCCATCTAGAGGTCAAAAGACTCAAGAAGGGACCTGTTCTGAAATTTTTCCCCAGAAAGCAGGAACCTGCCCACATCAAGTGATATTTTAAAGCCATCTGGAGTAACATCATCCAGAAATTGATTCGCACGTGTTTCTCACATGCCTCGCGGGAAAACCCAGAACAGTAACAAAAATATTGAGTGGCCTGAAAGGTGAATGTATTAATGGAAATACGATTGCTAGTTCTCCTCTGGCGGCGGAGACCTTGCAGAAGCTCGGTTCCTTCCATATCAATTGTGGCTCTTCGTTAATAGCCTGATGATTCTGTGCAAGGAAGTCAATCACTTCTGTCCAGAAGCATCTGTGAGACCAAGGTAGCCCTGTCTGAGGGCATGGACGCTGCAGTAGGGGTGGGCACAGGTCCAAAGCAGCCTCATGTCTGTGTGAGCCTAACAAGTCCAAGCACTGCCCAGAAGCCATCAGCGGCTCTGCTGGTTAGCTGTGAATTGCTCTCTGCTGCTGAGCGGCTTTCTTTTCTGATTTAACAGAGTGGGGGAAATAGTGGGGCAGTGACTGCCATTTATGCCTCGAGCCTACGCCTGCAGAGAGACCACTATGGGGATATTTTATCTTCTTGTTTTTGTTTGAGTACTGGGATGCAGGAACGTGGAGGTCTGGTTTGACCATGGAGCACAATATTCTGTTTACTTATTTATAAAAGACCCAACTACGCTGTGTTTTGTGGTTCAGTTAAGAACACTAAATAGCAAGTTGCAGTGGGGGAAGAATGGATAGGGGTAAAAGACTGAATTCTTTCCCCAACTGTGTGATCTCAGCCAAATTATATGATTGCTTGGAACACTGCCCTTGCACCTCACACCTCACAACCACCCACCCAAGTCCCACCTCCACCCCCTGTACACTTTCTTTTTCTCCTTTTCTTTTCTTCTTTTTCTTTTCTTCTCCTTTTCTTCTTTTCCTCTTCTTCTTCTTCTTCTTCTTCTTCTTCTTCTTCTTCTTCTTCTTCTTCTTCTTCTTCTCCTCCTCCTCCTCCTCCTCCTCCTC